>NC_142382.1:16790000-16885000 GCF_059441005.1 Hippichthys cyanospilos
ATTCCTGAGACAGCATCTGCCAAGGTTTACTTGTTTTTATGTTGTTACGTGTGTGTGCTTTTAATGTCAATTTATCACAATGAGAAATTTGATTTGATGGATGTTATGTCTAAAATGCATTTGGCCACACAAAGAAAATATATTTTTATAACATTTCAATGGCTAAATAGTTTTTCTGTTTTTTAATATTTTCGTCAAATTAAGTGACACGTGAACATTAGAGGCCTTACAAAATAATTTGTTTATATTATTGGGGATGGAGATGACAATGACAATTTTGATAACCCTTTCTTTTTCAGATCGCTTCTTCTCATTCCTCATATATGATTTACAATTGATCTAAAATAAACGAGTATAAAAGTGGATTGGTGGGGGTAGCTCAATCATGTCGCAGATTTATTGGTCACGTTCAGTAATGTGTCATCAAAAGTAGATAAACGTCACGAATGAAAATATTGAGGAACGATCAAAACGTTTTGATTTTTCTTTAAATACATATTGGAACACACTTTGACTCAAAATGCATTTCAAAAGTTTTACCTTTATCTTAAACTTTTATTCTCTCCGCAGTGCTCGGTGTGCTCACATCATTGTGAACAAAGCATAAAATTGTATGACACAATTTGATTGGAAGCATGAATGAAAGCATTAAATTAGAAGTAAAAATGCACTCATTAAAGAAAGATACCCCGGGACTGACGATGAATCACATTTGGATTATTTGCAGATGTTTGGATGACATGATCTGCCTGCTAAGGAGGGACAGCATGTTTGTACGGTATGCATCGTACATTGTGTTAACAGAGTTTTGGTACCGCTCTGTTCATCCGTCTGGTTTCTGTTCAATGTCACTCTAAAGGGTCACATTATTGGTGTTTGAAATTATTGGTTGCTTAGTCAATTTAAGGAGCTCGTTCATGAAATGACGTTTGGGACAAGGAACTACAGGTCATTCGGTGGTAACTTAAAGAGACACGCTAGCTAGGTTGTCTAATTAAAACTCCACAGCAACTGGGTGCATCGTCTGCTAATCTCTTATTGTCATACACTTTGAATACAATTTGAACATTTTGGCTGCTGGGAAATGAAAGTTAAGCCCTTAAGGAGGTTGTTTTTGTGTGAATCAAAAAAGGGCATATGCCTGGTTTCGTCAAAACACGTCACAAATGTAAATGTATTTTAGTGATGATTGGTTGCCTTTTTAGATAGCGTATGAAGGGGAGCCATAAAGGTTTAAATACGGTGGTGACTATTGATATTTTATTTGGTTTAATTAGGCAAGAGAATTGACTTGCATGAGAATTTTAGGAACCATTTACAGCTTCTTTTTTTTTTTTTAAATAACCGACATTAAACTTTTCTACTTTTACATTAAGTGCTTTAGAAATGCCAAACACCGGTTACTTTAGTTTTCATATTTAACTACAACCTGCTTGATACACACCTTGTTGCTACCATTTCTTCTCTGGAGCAAAAGGACCACAGCAGTGATTACACATTGGTGTTCACCCAAAAAAGTGAAACATTCCCAACAAATTAATCCTAATCTGCAGGCACCACGAATCTCCCAAACTGCAGTCTGTGATCAGTCTGAACTATTAACCAGGCCTACTCTAGAATGGACCAGCAAACAGACTCCCATTGCAATTTCCATTAGGTTGTAGAGAATTATTGTCACATGTATAGCACGAAACCACACAGTGAAATTCTAATGCGTTGAAATGGAAAGATATCTGATTACAGGACAGACTGGAATTTTTTGTTAAACAAGGACAAAGGGAACGAGGACGAGTTTTAGCAGCAGTTAACCTAATAACAAAAGGAAAATGCTAGCAGCTCAGAACAAGTTAAGGAGGCCAGTAATAGTCACTGTGTTTCAGAGAGCAGCCACCGCGACATTTTTAAATAATGCACAAGTATCCCACTTGTCTTACCAGCAAACTTTCCAGGTTCAACGCGGACCTGGGGTTCCTCATCATGTCCTCCAACTTCTTCAGCCGGCTTTCCATCCTCTTCTCGGCGCCCTGCGACATTTCTGCGGCGTCGCTCGTCAAAGAATAGGAAGAAAGAGTTGTTTTTGTACCCAACTGCCTGACTTTACATGTGAAACTTGTTGTTCGGGCCTAGCGGGGCAGCCTTTGGGCTCCGAGCCCACCCAGATAGTCTCCAGCGGGAAAAGAGTCCAACAACGAGGGGAAAATATTCCGAAAGCGACAAGAGTTCTCAAAACTCGCCGAAGGAACGGGTCTGAACAAGAACAAAGACTTTAGCCTTTCAAGCAACAAAGATAACGTTCCACATTCCATCTCATCTCCCGTTAAGTGGGAGATGCATTTTCCTAGTCGACGTATTAAGTTTGAATTTGGAGATAACAGCAACAGGCAGCGGCAACGGGGCGTTTTCTTTGAGCCCCTCGCCTCCTCTTCCCCTCTTTTTGGGTTCTCTGGCTTCTTAATAAAAAATCAGTTCAATTCACCCCATTCAAAAACCCTTAGCAGCCACTTGATGTCAAAGTTTATCCTCGGCGATACGGCAAGCGTGACGAAGGGACAAGGTGAATCCCGCGCTCAATTTTTAATGGGCACGCGCTCTCTTCCTGGATTCTCTTTTGCATTTCCGAACGTCTTCCAAATGTCGCAATCCGGATTGTTAATTTTCGTCGTGAAAAAAAATCCTTTCGCGCTTGGAAGAGACAAATCCAGCACTCACCCAATCCTCACGATTCACTCACGTCTACACAGCGACACAAGCAAACACGCACACAGTCTAGAATGTGTCATGTGTCTCCTCCCATGACAGAGAAAACTCCGTTTCCCATAACTCACCAGTTCTGTCCCTGCGCCTCAGCCTAACTCCAGAGTCCAGACAGACTTTGTTTAGAATGTGTCATTTTTCCTTTTTTAATGAAACAAGGGAGTCATAAATGTGTGATTTGGGGCAGCAACGTTTATATTCATAGAATAAAAGAGATTTAGGCAATTTAAATGTAGGAGACGGTCACATTTTTTTCCAAGGGAAAGAGCACTTTCTAAGCATCCATTTTCTAGAGACGAGGGTCTTTGCCTTGCTGGTGCCTATTCCAGTTGTCTACGGGCAGTAGGATGGGGACACCCTGAATTGGTATGCCAGCCAATTGCAGGGCACACAGGGACAGACAACCATTCAAGCACCCAATCACACCTAAGGACAATTTAATATGTCCAATACACTTGCCATGCATTTTATTTTTTATTTTTTTTTTCGAGGGAGTGTAGGAGGAAGCCGGAGTGCCAGGTGAGAACCCACACGAGCTCGGGAGAACATGCAAACTCCACACAGGAAGGCCGGAGCGAGGTGGATTTGAACTCTGATCCCTGAACGGTGAGGCGGACATGCTAACCACTGCAACACCGAGCCACCCAAAGGAGAAGTCAAGTCGCACACAAAACCAAACAAAAAAGTTTTTTAGTAAAAGTATTTGATGCAGCCCCACTAGCTCAAACATAGCATTCTGTTTAATATTGTGTTTGTAGCAATCAACTTTGGACCATATTATGGGAAATTTGAACCAGTTTACAAAGTTGTTTTCTCACACTGAACACCTCCAAAGTGTTATTTCCACTAATCGATGCATGTCCAAGCATTCCTTGCTTATTCTGCACTCTCAGCACTGGCATCGCCCGAGCTGATAAACATGATTTGCGAGAAGCCAGATGATGATAGCAAGCCCTCGTACTACCCATAAAAGAATAAATAGCCTACACGTTAACCTCATCCATGTCTTAAAGTTTCGTTTTGGTTGCAGAGCTGAGGAGGAAAGACTTTGCATTGAGTCGGTCAAGTAAACTTCAATGTTTAATTTATTAATTACCGTGTTTTACTATACAACATAGGTCTCAAACTCCAGTCCTCGAGGGCCGCAAACCTGCATGCTTTCGATGATGCTCTCTTAAACACACCTGATACAAATGATTAGCATAATTTTCAAGTTCCTCAAGAGTTTGCTAATGCGCGAGTAATTTAAATCATGTGTGTTTATGCCTAAAATCATGCAGGATTGCGGTCCAAAAGGACTGGAGTTGAGACCTATGCTATAAAAAATGTCTGTGTGCTCCAAACACACAGCCAGACAATCAACGGCAGTGGTAAATAATTCACCCGCAGGTGGAACTACTGTTATAAATAATGTGTCCCACGTGGACTGAATTGATAGGAGGAACAGGTGTTAGTAAGACTGGTGTATTGGTGGTGTTATTCATTTTAATGTCGGTAAAACACATGTTTTAGGCCCCTTTACTCACTCTGCTGGGATAATCTTCAGCACCCGCGAGTGTCGTGAAGATGAGAGGTCAAGATGATGGATAGATGGATGCATCGTGGCCGGCCTTGAACGGCATCAAGAAGGGGGCGAGGCACCCACACGGTGAGATGTGTGGCTTCAGTAAACAAGATGTTTCACTTCCAGGTTAGCTATATCAGGACATTAAATCGCCAACATGCCAAATATAATATATATATATAATATATATATAATATATATATATATATATATATATATATATATATATATATATATATATATATATATATATATATATATATATATATATATATATATATATATATATATATACATTGGTTCACAGAATGGGAAGTAGCGGCCCTCTACTACACGTCCCCTTGTGATGCCACAATATATATATATATATATATATATATATATATATATATATATATATATATATATATATATATATATATATATGTATATATGTATATATATATATATATATATATATATATATATATATATATATATATATATATATATATATATATATATATATATATATATATATATATATATATATTGTGGCATCACAAGGGGACGTGTAGTAGAGGGCCGCTACTTCCCATTCTGTGAACCAATGCCACACCCCAAAATGGCCGAGAGGCCGAGGACTCCAATGCCCAGCATGCCTCACTGCCTCAACAGGTGTAGCTGATTAAGTAATGGGATAAAAGCTGGCCTGGCTGATTGGAGAGGGGGAGACTGTGCTGCTGAGGACGAGACACGTGAAGCAAGAGAGTGCCACCGAAGACAAAGCCAGAGAGTTGTGAGAACAGGTTTAATTTGGACTTTGACCGTTTTTGAACTGCTTTAAGTTGTACTTTGTGTGCCAGTTTTGGAATCCCGTGAACAGACTTTATTTCAAGTTTTTGCATTTTTGATCATATATCTTTCCTGCTTTCGTTTGTACTTTGTAAAGAGAGTAGTTTTGAACTCTAAGAACCAACCTGATTTTGATTGCTGTCTTTTGACCACCTGTTTTGATAGTTTCTTTGACAAAATAAACATTTTATTGAGAACATCTGACCTCTGTGACCCCATCTGCCCTGTCACACCTCACGCGACCCCACTATATATATATATATATATATATATATATATATATATATATATATATATATATATATATATATTTAGAAAGTTTAAATATGATGACATAGGTCCTTTAAGTGGCATAATGCTTCTATTTTTATCCATATCAGGAGCGGCCATTTTGTCGACTGAAACCAACATCACAAGTGGTCAGGGCTTCGCTAAGGACCAATTCATGGCTCATCTGTTTTCTGTCTGGTCGTGTGTTGCTGTGCCTTCATAGTGTGTGAATCAGCCTTGACTTTGAGGGGCGAAATGTCAGTGCTGTTCGATTGTCGTCACTTGACAGTCATGCATTTCCGCACCTGTAATGGACAGCATTTTTTAAATCCCCACTTTGGTCAGCAGACAGCGCACCACTGTTGGAGAGTCTGCATTGGTGCAGTTGGGTGACTGGTAGAGACGATGATGAGCACCGATGTGTATTCAAAATTCCCAAGTTGCTGTTTGGAATTAAGGAGGATGTAAAGTGGACAGGAGAATCAAACTATTTTTATGTATCTGTGTGTGTGGAGTGTGTGTGTGCTTGTGTGCTTTTATGTATGTATGTGAATGACATCCTTCATTAACGAATGCTACAGCTGCTTGTTTGCTTTCAAACTTAGCTTAAGCAGACGTGTGACGTCATGCATGGTGTGATAGTTGACGTTGAATCTCTCATTCATCCAGCATGCTTCAAAGTGCTGGCCCGCGGGCTGGTTCTTGCCCGCACGAAGGTTTGCTATGCACCCTGGGATGAAATTGATTTATCATTAGAACCGGCCCGCAGACCAACTGGGGTTTGTTGCCTGCAAGTGTTTTACACACACCCGTACTACTTTTCCCATAATACAACAGTGGCGCGCCTGAGTGCAAGCCGGCTTCAGTCATCACAAGTCATAGCTAGCATATTAGCAATACAGTAGTAAACTTTGAGAAATATTTCATTAGGGTAAATAAGTTGCACTAGGCTGTATGCAGTCTTTAATAAACATTTGATGTTTTTTTTTCACTTTTCTAATGGACATTTGATCAGCCCATCCATCGGCTTGTCGTTCATTTTTTCATTTGGCCTCCCTGTCCATTTGACTTTTTTTGACACCCCTGATCTAGGACCACTTCAAACAAAAAAACATATGTATGAATGCATTCTTTTGTAATATCTTTAGTATTTTCTTTAGTTAACAGCCTTGTAAAAATCTTTGTTACAGCTTTAGTTGTTGTGAAAGCACTATATAAATATTAAATGTATTGTATGAGCCAATGTTCACAAGCTTATTATCTTTATTGTGTTTTGTTTGATTTTGTCTTCAACACTTGATTAAACTGCTTTTGTGCATCATAACCAAAGTAAAAATGTGAATTGCAGGAAATGTTAGAATCCAGGCATTTTCTTGGTACACGAATCAATCACCTGGTCTGGGTTTTGCTGTTAGAGAACAGAAAGTTGTGTATGAGAAGCAAAAGATGACTACGTATACATTTTCAAAACACACATTTTGTTGACACAGTTAATACATAATGACACATTATTTAACTACTATTGCTTGTATCATTTACATGTATGGAGTTTAATATTAACCCCTGGGGTAAATCTTGAACCAACTCTGGCTTTTAGATGGTTTTTATGTGTGATATCAAAGGAAAAGACTACAAACAAAACACACAAGGTGGCTAAAATATACATAGATTGTCAAAACATGTCGACATGTCCAAATGGGATGTCAAGAGGCACATCCTGCAGATGTGAAATTTAGCCTATATTGGGCCCTTTTACTGCCATTAAAAATATGAAATATTGTCAAATTTGGGCATTTTAAAAACCCAATGTTACATTATTCATTTCCCCCATTTTTTGCATCATTTCAACAGAAACTCTCCAAGAAAGTGTAATAGGAATCCTTGTGTTGAGACTCTCAGGAGGCGCTAGTGAACAGTTTATGACATTTGCAAGCCTTTCGATGAATTCATCGAGCGGCTTATCCTGACTCCCATAATGCAAAAGTAAATGTTGCAAGAAAGCTTTTATTCTGCTGCGGGGAAGCATTTTATTTCATGCAGCGCATACCATCTACATATTCTCATCTGCGTAATCTGCAGCATTGAATAGCTGTTGGGTTTTTTTCCTCAAAAAATTCAAAACCTTCAAAACGAAAGGGATGGATGGATGGATGGATGGATGGATAGATAGATAGATAGATAGATAAATGGGGCTGATGCCACTGAAGATTTTGAGGGATTGAAAGTAAAAATATATTTACATTTAACAATGTTATGGCCCTTTCAAAATCAACCCAAATTGGGTGAAAACAAGGCCATGTTAGTCAGACACCAAGGGGTTAATAACGTCTGACAGAGAAGCACTAACAGTTTGGTAATTAGCACTGCAACGTCTGCACGTTTTTGGTTAGTTTATATATATATATAATGTTTTTTTTTCAGCTGAACTGTTCTATTCGCGCATTTACGCTAATGAAATTATTGAGTAATCAAGATATAACTACCCCGAAGGCACGACAGGAACAAGTGGTTTTCTTTGACGGGTTTAATGAAGCTTTCTTGTCTTCATCGCACCGTGAAAACTCATTGGCTGCTGCCGCCGCTTGTGAGGGAATCAAAATGACTATCAAATGTCCATTTTTGTCTTTCCTTCACAAAATTCAAGATCCACTCGTGGATCACCTGTCTGGTTTCGTCTTCACCAAAACGGAAGCACGCACGCAGAAAAGTAAAGCGTGCATATCTCTCAAACACCTCGTGATCACGAGACCAATAAACTTCGATACAAAAAAAGACAACCGTATAAAAATATGTAAATGACTCAACTATGCACTGTAAAAACCTCAAAATACAACAGAATCAACAAGACAATAAATAATTTCAAACGATGAGGTTTGCTCAATCATGTCTTCATTTACACAAGACATTCAGTGGTTTCTCAAATGACCAAAGAAAGAGTTCATTTGAACTTCGGCTCAGTAATAGAAAAAGCCATAGGATGGCGCTACAGTATAGCTCAAGGTTTTCTTTTTCGCTGCGGTAGCGTGACCTTGACTCAAGGACCAACCCCACTCCCCACCCCCCACGCCACAGGTGAAAATGTATTCTATTTAAAAACAAAAAATGTCGTTTCTGTTCATTTAGACTAATCAAAGAGTTTATATATATATATATATATATATATATATATATATATATATATATATATATATATATATATATATATATATAATATATATATATATATATATATATATATATAACTTGCGTCTGATCGTATATTCATGTTTTGGTTCTCGAAGATGAAGTACTAACATCAGTTATGTTGAGTGTTACATTTCTGTATATTAAATTCCGTGCTATTCTATTTAATCTTGCAATAAATGATGAAGGTTATACATGACCTTATATGCGGGTCAGTAGGTCACTTAACTCGTGTTCAAATGCCTTACACTGTGTAGGTGGATTTTTATAGACATGGTCAACCTAAAAAAGGTATGTGGCTCTTATTTATTTTTCTTTGTAGCCAAATCACTAACAAATACTGTCACGACAACACAAAAATGTTGTTTTCCATAGTAACTTTGGTCACATAAGAAAAAGATCTCCTTCATATTGTGTTTCCTCCATTTTAATAATTACAAAAGAATGCTCCCCAACATTGATATTGAAATAGAACGTTTAGGTCAAAACCGAGTCACTTTTTTATTTGCAAATGCAAAACATGTCACAATAAATAATAATTAAAAATGTACACAAAAAGATTGACAGTTCACCACAAGGTAATTCAGATGATTGATAACTAGGACATTTGGCTTGAGAGCAAAACTATGACAATTCATACAAGTTACAAAAAAAGCTGATAATCTATACATTGAGACAAGAGAAGACAGTTGTTTCTGGTAAATTTCATTTAGTACAAAGAAAAGACAGTCCTCTTCAGTGTGTGAGCATCATAGAGATTATTCAAGCAAGCTATAAGGCAACTTCTCTGTTGTTTTTGATGAAACAGTATTATTTTTTTTTATTTTTAGTCTCTTTAAGTGTTGGTTGTCATTGCATAATTCGTAATGATGGATCCGGTCTGCAGTCAATCATCTAAACAGATGAATAGAAATTTAGGTTTGCTCTCACAGACAGTGATTCAATGAAGCGGCACTTCCATATACCGAATATCATTAGTATCATAGTTTTTACAATGGCACCAAGATTTTTTTGCAAATTAACAACCGGATAAAAATATTTCATATTTGAGAGGGAGAGAGCACATGAGAGAGAGAGAGAGATAGCTAGAAAAAGATTTTATATATGTGGTGCACTTGTACTAAAAAAAAATGTGCAACAACAGATATGCTACACTAAAATTTGTGATTTCACCTCCAAGAACATGACATTGCATGACACATGATGGTGGCACAGACAAACGGGGCAAATATCAACAATTAGGTAAAAATTTGAAAATATAAGTAGACATTTTATTTACCGTAATTCCCCAAATATAAGATAAACTTTTTTTCCCAAAATGAAGGCCAAAAGTATGCATCCTATAAACGGTAATTTCAAAATTATTATTCTTTTTTTATTCAACACTATTCAAGGTAGATTGATCTGTGAGCCACATAAGCTAATTTTAACATACAGATGTGCATTTTTATATCAACTGTATTCTTACTTAAAGTAATTACCGTAACGAGACGAGCTAGACGGGAAATCAGTTGGCTGTTAGCAGCAAAAGTCTGTTGCAGCTAACAGCAGCAAGTGTTGGCTGAGGTTGTTAAAGCATTATATTCAATAAAAGAAGCAAGCAGACTTAACCATTGTCCGAGTCCCTCCTTCTTCACGCACAGGAATAGTACAAAAACGAAGACGATCATGTAAAAGTTATGATGTCTCCAGCTGATTCAATGAAAAGTGGCAAGGTGAATAGCTGAGTGCTCCATTTCACTCATTTATCAATTGCGGTCTTTTGGCACACGCTCACCATCATAATATTGGTGAAACACAGATACTGTGCAACTTCAGGTATTTATGGTAAAATGAACTCCAGTTAGTACACTGGCGAGGCGTTCACTAACCACTCACAATGTAGGAAATCTGAATAAACTTCACCTGCAAAAAATATACAGCTTACGGATAGGAACACAAGAAAATATGAAGAGTTTAGGAAGATTAGATTTATTCTGTTTTGCTATAGTTTTGACAATGTTGCCAAAGTGTTGGTGCGTCTTATACACGGTAATATAGAAAATACCAGAAATTAAGGGTCGTCCTATAGACAGGTATTTCTTACTGTATATTTGGGGAATTACAGTATTTACGTCTTGTATTTTCCTGTTGAGAATAGTTTGAGTAGTAGCTAATCTTAGCACAATATTGGGGGTTTTGAGAGCATAACATGATTGCGCAGTTCTATTTAGCAGGCATAACATGATTGCAGAGTTCTATTTAGCAATTTTCAACATGTATGCTCAGCTACGCAAGATTGCAGGTAAACCTCCAAAGTCGAACGCCTCATAAGTCATACAATACTTCAGTATCAACTAAATGTATGCATGTATTTCCGAAGTAGTACAAATATCCAAAAGGTCAAACCGCTGTCATGCACTCATGCAACACCGCAACAATCCTCGTGTGACTTATGTTCAATGAGCCGAAATTTCACAAGTGGTTTTTGCCTTTTCTTGGACTTTTTTCCTGCTATTACATCAGGCTAAAATGCAAACAGAAAATGTGTCAAGCCAGGAAACCGGAATTGCATTTCATATGAAATAGTGGTAGTGTGGCAACCAAAGCAGTATACGAATGCCGAACTTCTGTCTGGACAGGCCAGAACACTATGACAACATTCTAAATGGACAATTTAGATTAAACTAGAGGAAAAGAAGGTACACCAGAAACAATTAGTTGTATGGCTTTTTTGTTTTGTTTTCGCCATTACAAAGTTTTGCCTTAAAATGCTAAAGAGGCAATTTTAGTGCATTTCACGTCAAATGTTTAAAACTGTGCTTAATCACTTAATTGAAGTGTTGCAATAGCAAATCTTTGACACTACAAGTACTTTGTAAAAGATGCGTCACCCTTGGAGGTTTTCACCATATTATTCCAGACCACATAGGTCTTTGTTTACTTTAGGTTTTGTGTATCTCCTGTATAGAGAGGATATTGCCCTGAGGGTGACTTTATTGGAAAGGTCCATTCTGTGATTAAAGTAAATTATGTATCGTTCATCATTCAACCATGATGCAGATGACATGTAAGAACACCTTTACTATTTATCTGCCCCCTTGCTCTTGGAATGTCTCACACCTTTTATATGTCAGTTTACGCAGTAATGTATATACAGCATGTACTGGATGCATCTGAAACCAGTATCCGTAAATGTTTTAAAACCTTCAGAGTTCTTCACTGAGGATCACCGTCAAAATAATTGAAGCAACCAATGTATCGAGAGTTTGATGTAAAGCAAAAATAGGATGACTGGATGATTAAAAAAAAAACCTCTTCAAGCCAGTTATTACCGTGTCCAAAATACTGTAAAATGTCAAGTCTTTCTTCTGATAAAGTATTATTATGAACAGGGTGGTGAACATTTAGTAGAATATAGAAACAAGCAGAAAAGAGCAGCTTCAGATGGACTTTCTCACTGGCATTGACATTGATTGGAGAGAAGTGAAAGGAAATGCTTCGAGTGACACCAAAACAAGGCCTTGGCAAGCATCTTCTTCAAGCTAAATGCATGACTAACAGGCAGCAGATGATTGCACTCTGCAATCTCCACTGCTGCTTGCACCTACCTCCCCCTCACATCCCACACACACGTCCTGAAGTTTACGGCAAATACTCTCTGAGGGTGCATATTACTGATGTGCATTCCCAGGAATAAGAAACACCCAGAAGTGCTGGGCTCATTTGGGCATACAAAAGATAAAAGTAAAAAGCAAAAAAATAAACAAAACAAAACATGCAAGCTTATTAGACATGTCACATACAGTGGGTATTTAATTTTCTAGTAAGTGCTCGTTCTTTTGCCAAATTGAATTTATCTGTCGGTTTTTCAATTTAGCAGGATGTTTGTTGAAACACTCCACACGCCAGCGACATAAGATAAGACTGTAGTCTACACTAGTACCAGTCAAAACATTGAAAACACCCTTTACGTCAGTATTTTTTTTTAATTATTATTATTTTAAAATTTCTGAATTATAGCTTAGTAATGAAGTAATTGACAATAGAAAATAAGGGCTGCACAACTATGTCCAAAATAATAATCATGATTATTTTGGTCAGTATTTAGTCAGTATTGAAATCATGATTATTCATCATGTTTGGTCAAACATCTTTATTTATTGCACTTTTTTTTAAACAAGCAGTCTATAAACAAGGCTTCTAGGCTTGATATTTAAAAAGAATAATATAAACTAAAATAAAGTACATAATTAAAACAAATTCACACAAGACCTGGCAAAAATTTGGCACACAGGACAACACAGCTAACTTACTTGCTGAGTGCAAACCAATGAAAAAACGAAACCTACTGAGAACCAAGCACATACTGCACAACAACAAAGGGCCTGTAACAACACCTACAACAGCCTTAAATTCGTTTTTTTTTTTTTTTTTGCAAGAAAAAACAGCACAAAATTTCCAGAATTCACTCAGAGCGAGGACGGACTTAGCAGTCAAAATGTAATTTTTGGTCATTCCAAACCCAATTTATTCCAATCTTTGCCAATCGGATTTTCAGCTGTCTCATTTGACAGCTGGTAAGGCATTTATTAGGAATCAGGTGAGAAACTCAAAGCCATTTCACTCTGATGCTGATGGGAGGCTGTTAAATGTACCAGAATCATTCAAAGTGAGTATGGACTTTGCAGTCAAAATGTCATTTTCGGTCATTTCAAACTGAATTTACTCAAATTTTTGGGCCATTCGGATTATTTAAAATGGGTCTCAATTTACAGCTAGCATGGTATATTAGGGGGTGAGGAAAGCAGAGGCTTTTGTCACGCAAACTTTGGCATCTAAAGGCTTCTAAGGTGGAATTGAAAGTTGAAAACGCGCCCACGAAGCCAACTTCAGCGTCGTTGTCGTGTCCCACTCAAGATGCTGCGTTAAGACAACGCGTAATATCGCGTCGCTACGCTCATTTGGTAGGGTCTCAGTTGAGGCTGCTGCTCATGCTGCTGCCCTCCTTGCCGCTGTTTTACTCGCGTGCTATTTCTTAAGCTTAATGAAGTCTTAACCTTGCATTTGCCCCTTTGTGGTAGGATGACTGAAAGTGCTTGATTTGACATGTACGTAGCCGGCTTTTTAAATGCTAAAATCGCAGGGGTTCAGCTTAATTAATCGTGGCGGCCAATATAGTGATCGTGTTTAAAATTCGATTAATGGTGCAGCCCTAATATGAAGAAAGAATTTGTCTAATAAATTTGAATTATATAGAAATATTTATGGATTCGTTTGGTAAATGAATAATGTTAACGAAAACATTATGTTTGATCATTTAGATCAGTGGTTCGCAAATGGGGCTATGGGAACATCTGGGGGTACTTGAAGGAACTCCAAGGGGTCCTGGAGATTTTAAATAAAATAAACAAACATGCAAATATCCTTCATAAATAGTTATTGAATTAATTAAATGTTTCATGAAAATATAAGTTCATAAAACAAATTTTATGTGGAATAGGTTATTCAATTTCATTATTTTAAAAAGCCAGATTCTCCCCTCTACTAGAATGATTCGAACCAATTTGTTAACCGTCAAGTTAATGGCTTATTTTTGTGAACGGATTCTGCCTCAGATCCCAAATGAGGACATGTTAAGGTGAATATTGTTCTGTGGACAAATGTTTATTAATAATTATTCCTTTTGCCAACAGGTCTGACACTTTATGTTGATTCTTTTTTGTGGTTAAAATATTTATTAATAATTAAGTTAGTGACTTATTTTGGTGAACAGATATCCCAAAAGAATAGGGAATTGTAATCCCAAAAGAAGACATTTTATGTTATTATTCATTATTATTTTGTGGACCAATACAAATGAAGTTTGACAGGTTCTAATGTTTAATAAATCACAACACTGATAGCATTTTTCTTTTCTTTTTTTTTTTAACCAAAAATGTTTTGCAGTGATGAAGCGGTACTTGGCTGAAAACATATTTCACATGAAAAAAGTTTGAGAACCACTGATTTAGACATTTCTAACTTTTGCTGGTATAACAGCTCGGCACACACTTAAATTTTCTCAATCAGCTTCATGATGTGTGCTTTCTGACCGAGAATTCCTTTCAGTTCACAGTTTCCATTATCAAAAGCTAACAGCTTTGACATATTAAAGTGTGTAAAGACAATTTGAACTGGGTGTTTCCAAACTTTTGACTGGTCCCCTAAGTCTGAATCTGATGCTTGATCACAGATGGTGCTGATTTTTGAATTAGATCAAAAACATACATTGAACAAATAAACATTCTAGTAAAAAAAAAAAAAAGAAAAACATTTGATGAAAAGCCTAACATGAGCCAAACATTTTAAATACTGTGTGTTTACGCTTGTTCTTAACATTTTTGTTATGTCCTGCTTTACACAGCAGGCGCCAGGAGAATTATTTATAAAAGCTGGTTTCCCTTGGCCTTGTCTCAATTCAGCACATCAGTCTCAAAGTGCCCTGTGACAGTAACAGCACTGCTAATGTATTATAGAAAAGTACTAGCCTGCAGTGTCATTTCACCATTACTGGCTGCCA
This sequence comes from Hippichthys cyanospilos, assembly GCF_059441005.1. Classification (NCBI taxonomy): domain Eukaryota; kingdom Metazoa; phylum Chordata; class Actinopteri; order Syngnathiformes; family Syngnathidae; genus Hippichthys; species Hippichthys cyanospilos. Next base: position 16,805,147 of record NC_142382.1, read on the forward strand.
TGCTTTCACAGCTCTCAAACAGCAGGGTTCTGTATTCAATTCTCTATAAAGTCCGCAATGTCTACCACAAAACAAATAAATGCCACAAATAAAAAAGAGGCTGCACAAACCCATGATGTTGTATTTGCTGAGTTAATATTCACGTTTGATTATTCATTGACACATTAGTCACCGTGCATTGTTTATATTGTTGATGTCTGCAGCTACCCTCATCAAAATCAGAAAAAAAAGGATTGTGTTGCCAAGTGCACTTTTCTGGTTGTCATAGTAAGGCCTAAGAGAGAGGGCAACTATTCTTTTTGGAACTGTGTGAAGCTACAACAGCAGACTGCAGCAATGATTTTATATGTGTTGTGTGACTCTCATTAGTCCACAGTGCAGTGCTGAATAAAATAATGACTGCTTCACAACCTTCCAAACAGCTTTGCACACAAAGGTGCACTCGATAGATATTAGACAATGGAGAGAACACCTGAATCAAAAGAGAACATTTGAACGTGTCTGTACGTGGGGCTGTTGTGCAGTGAAATTTGCTCTCAGACGGCACCACTGACAGCTTACTCAAAACTTTCTATGATAGCATCAGATACACGGACCAAGTTAGTGCTGTCATCTTTTCTATGAGATTGTTTTATTGACTTGAAGTCGAAAGGCCAGTTGTGATGCTGGTAGATTGGATGATGACAAGGACACGTGCATGAGTGTGTATGCAGTGTGAGTTGTGGCATGGATGGCACAGCGGTCCTTGGAGTATCCATCTGTGAAATAAAGTAGGAGGAGTCAGTGGGCAAATAACCACTCAGTCAGAATAGTGAACACACACAAGAAGCCCCATGTGCTAACACAAATTTTGGAATATAAGTCGCAACGGCATATAAGCTGCAACAGCAAAAATTGAGGATTTAAGTTTTTCTTACACGGATAAGCTGCAGGTCGTAACATCAGATATTTACGCAGAAAAGTGGTTTATGGAACTTTATTTTCTTATTTTTATTATTTTAACAAATTTTTAACTGCCTGTTTACAGCAACATCCTATCGTCAACAGACTGAACAATGCTGCACGTTTACCACCTACATATATTCTACATAACACCGACAGAATACTGCAGCGTAAAATGAGTGAATCTAACTTCATGGAGCCATGGAGCAAGAGCAAGAGATCCATCCATCCATTAATTTTTGACCGCCCATCAGGGATCAAGTCGTGGGGGCAGTTCCCAGGCTAGCTGAGAGAGGGTCTGACGCTGGGTACTCCTCCTGGTGGGACATGGCCAGAATGCCTCACCAGGAAGGTGTCCAGGAGGCATCCCCAGCCCGTAAACCCTGAGGAGAAAACCAATTTCGGCTGCTTGTATCCAGGATCTCTTTCTTTTGGTCACGACCCACAGCACCTGACCATAGATGAGGGGAGGAACTTTGATCGACCAGTAAATCGAAAGCTTTGTCTTTGGACTCAGCTCCTTCTCTACCATGACAGATTAACTCGGGGGGATAACCCGGAGTTGTAGCTAGCTGGTCGCTGGTTTACCGGGTTAAAACCTTGTCTGCCACTTCACAGTTGCAAAAACTACAACCACTAGCAAATGAAGATGCCTTTCATCACTAGATTTACAATCATACCTGGTGATTGCGATATATTTTATATAAAGTTTCATACTTGAATGAGTCCGTCATGTTAATAGTAGAAAGGATCTTTAACCGTTAAACTGTTGACACTGACAGTGTGAAAGTGAGTGCAAATAGTTTCCCCTTGCAATGTGTGCCTTGCAGTGACTTATAACAAGGTCATAGCCACATTAAAAAAAATAAAAAATAATAATAATATTTCAATCCTGAACAACCCATGCCATATCTATATTATGGAAAAGAATAATTATTTGGACAGTTGATGACAAATAGGAGGAATATATGTTGTAAGTACTGGAGAAAAAACAAACACATTTATTTTCTACCAATTATGATATACACAAACATCTCCATGAAAAATTGTGGGAAGATACACTGGTGAACCAACCTTATTTATTTTGATTGCGAATTCGCAGACACCTCCTCTTCATTGGGGGCTCCAATTCAGGGCTTACAGCAGCTGATAATGGTGCACTGATGGAACAGGAAAGGATGGCTGTCTTTTCAGTGCCAGGCTTTGGCACAGGCTGGATAACCACACAACCCCCGCTAGAAAGCAGTGGCAGGCTGTAGGCATGTCCCCCCTCCTCCAAGTTGGAGTCAGGATCTGGCTTACCCTCTGTAGCCTCTACCACCAGGTCTTGCGTTGTGCTGCGTTTAGTGGATTCCCATTCGCTCATGGAACAATTGTTCTCTTTTAGAGCTTCCCGTTCCAACTCACTAATAGTTGGATGCGGCCCTTCATTTATTTCTAATGCCGGCCCATCTCCTCTTCTGTCCTGGTTAAAAGTAGGAGTATGAAGTGAACTCCATCCTGTACCATTGATGATGACATTGCATGGGGCAGTGGGGTTTGTTTGTGTAAGGGGATGTAGTTGGGTCCTTGGTGTACTAGGAGCAGGTGGGAGGGTAATGTTGGTTTCATTATTAGTGATGAAAGAAGAGTTATTTTTGTTGGAATCTGGATTTGATTTTTCCAGTGGTTCTAAGTTAGTGGCCACAGACAGTTCATTATTAGTGAGGGGACATCCGTTGGCCTCCTGTTCAAGCACAACATCTGGTGAAGATCTTGACTCAACATCTGACTCTACTTTGACTTGAACCTCAGGCAGACGCTTCTGAATGAGGTGCTGCTGGCAGAGTTTTTGGCTTACAGTCAGATCAATAACTCCTTCCAGTTGTACAGTGTCACCATTTGAGCAAAGGTTTCTAATATTATCCTCTACTTTGATTGTGTTCATCACTGATGACCTGTTTCTATCTGAGCATCCAGGAGAGAGAGACACTACACCATCAGGAGCTTTTCTTTGTCTGCCTCTCTCTCCTCCAGAAGATCCTGGAGACTTTGATATTCCAGATACTGCGACATCTGAAGACAAAGTTGCACTGGAGAGAAGGTCACTGCTTTCAGATTGGTTCCTGGAGGATTTGGGATTTAAAGGGATTGGAATTGGAATGGGAACTGGCACTGGAAGGGGTACGATTACAGGGTAAGGGACCAAAAGGGTTGGTGGTGGTACTAAAGGAGCTAAGGATGGCATACCATAATTCATCATTGGTGGCAAAGGAATGGGTCCATTGGGCATCATGTTGACTGAGGGAAAAGGGGGAAATCCCGGTATGTGGAGACCAGGGTGGGGAGGGATGATGCCAGGATTAGGATTGGATGAGGAATGGATGTGAGGGGACATCAAGGGTCTGTGCATGGGGCTAGAAGCAGGGCCAAGAGTCCTGGGAGGAGGTGGAGGACCTATACCGGGGATGATAGGGTTTGACAAGGGGCTGTTGGGCCCGCCTGGATGAACAGACGGACGAAGAAATGGCGGGCGGATCTGCTGTATCATCTGATGTTCCATAAACAGTGGCAAAGGCATTGGCCCGCGGGGGGTCATCACAATTGGAGGACTCACTGGGGGGACCCCAACTGCTGAATGCAAAGTAGGCATGGTAGGGTGTGAGAGTGTAGGGCTCTCATGGGGTCGTGGTGTAGGGATCTTGGCTGAAGAGGAAGAGGAGGACGGAGAGCAAAGAGCATCTGAGGACGAGGTGGCAGATGAAGTACAAGGAGCTGAGGAGTTGGGAGGCCCTCCAGGTGAGGGAGCTTTCCGGCGAATGTCCGATATAGGTGTTCCCCAGGATTCAGGAGTGAGCAGCTGTACGCCGCCGCTGCACTCTGCCTTACTCTCGCCTCCAACTCCATGCCCCGGGTTACAGAGAACTCCGGGCAGTGCTGCTTGTGTCTCTTTATAAAAAATGTCCATCTTATATTGGTTCAGGCATTTGGCACTGCAGAACTGCAGTCGTCGTTCACCAGCCCCAAAGTCAAGGTACTCTTTAGTGTGGCGGATATGCTTGCACCAGTCACATACCTATGACAAAACCACATAATCACACACACTGGATCAGTCACCCGGTTTTAAAAATACTTTTTTTATTGAATTAGGTCACATTCTCCTTTGAACCACTCTGTTAAGCACATACAGCATCTAAAACCTCTGAATATATACATAAAACAAATTAAAATGATGTTAAATTTTCAGAAAATAACGCGACTGAAAAACATGCTTTTGTACGGTTGTGCTGCCAGGGATTTTGGCCCTTGCTTGTGTACATGCAGTATCAAGTGTGTGTATGCGCATGTGTGTGTGTGTGTGTGTGTGTGTGTGTGTGTAATGTATATCCATATGACATTAGACATGCACATCTTAATTTCTACTATTCTGTTTGGAGCCAATAAAATAGACCCACAAGTAAGCATGGACCTCTCTTAAAGAAAATGTCATCAACCAAAGCAAAAACATGATTCCCATAAAGAAACTGTGAGTGGTTGTACATGTTTTGAGTTTGTTCTTTACCATCTCTAACATCAAGAGTTAAGTAAAGAAATTCTCTAAAGTAAAAAGTAATTTTCGTTTTTAGAAATGGTTGCGGTTCATTTACCTGAACTCTGCCTGTCTATATGTATAGTCAAAATGTAGGGCTGGGGGTTTGAATTCAGGTCATGGTCTAGATTTGTGGGGTTTGCATGTTTTCTAAGGCTCCCAATGCCTTGGTTTTGTTTCTGATGGACTATACATGTGACAATAATTCTCTACAATCTACAATTAAGTAGCTTTTGATGATCAAATTAAAATGTTAATGTTAGCTATCAGAAATTTGCATGATAGCAATAAATAGCAACCAGCTTGATAGTTCGCAGTTCATACCTGACTTAAAGCACCCACTTAACAAACTCAGAAGTTATGATATTGTTTGGACACAACTAGGTTTATTATTCCAATGCAATTCATCCTTCACACAACCAACGAAAACAGAAATGTAATTCAGTTTTAATGCAGGCACCAGGAGCGCAGGCTTTCACGGTGCAATGCGCTGGTCCTTGTGGGAAATGTAGTCTTCTATGAATCAAAACAATACTTTTTGTCCATATGGTGCTGCCATAAAAAAAAACAAAAAAACATGAAACTTTAAACTCAGTCACAAGAAACTCTCTTTTAGGTTGTTTTTAACAAAAGATGTTGGTGTTTTATTTTGTGCAAAGCAACTCAGAAAGTTGGATCAAATTGACAAGAATATTGGGCCGGTCCAGGTATGAGTGTACGTTTGAATGGAAGTTACTCCATATGTGTCACTAAGCCCTGCGACTGGCTATCAGCCAAGGTGTAACCTGTCTCTTGCCTAGAGTCAACTGTGATAGGCCCCATTTTTTGCAACACTAGTGAAAATACAGGATATAAAATGGATTAAACTGTGTTTATCCTCTATTCATCCTGAGAGCTATTCATCAATCGTAATAGAAACTAAATGGTGGGGTGATCATGAAATGGATATTGAGTAGGAACTGAACCCAAAAGTAACATGAGCCATTAGCCAACCAATGCACTGATTCATAGGCAATTGATCAGTCACAATAGTACCTGCACTTTGTAGAAGATTTTACCATAAGTATCAGAGCAATTGTAATTGAGCCTTTTACAATCACACGTGACTGTACTGCAGTTGCTTTTTGATTTAACAAAGTTCAAAATGCTTCAGTGACACCACACCGTGGTTGATTTAAAACGCCTAAATTCAAATTTAATATCCCTGCTCCTAATCCTTGAAGAACATGCTGCTCACTGCCACTGCTGTTATGCACCTTTTCAGAAAAAAATCAAGCACATTTTTCTTGACGAAGATAATGAATGTGACCCGGGTAGAGAAGATAGCAGTAGGCGAGCCCTAAACACAGTGTTACTTGTTAGGCCACACACAGCTCACTCTGTCAGCTCTGGGAGGAGTGGCGGGTCCTTGCTAGAGATAATTAAGGCATTAATCAGTTGTCAGACCCCTCAACGACAACCATCCATCACACACATCCTTAAGATCCCTGGGTACTGAATGTTAATAAGCAGGAGGAAGCAAACGGGCGGTGGAAAAACTATTTTAGACCACGACATAGCAACATTGGTTTATCTGGCCACAACTTCTTTGCCAACTGCTACAGTACAAGAAATAAGGGTTGTTTAACTGTTCTCCAGATTGAATAATCAATTTGTGATCATTCACAGTACAATGTGATCCAGCTATGTAAAAAAGGGTCATGTGGGAAATTAATTCAGTCATTATTTTAAAGTGTAGCTGTGGTGCTAAGAAGGGGAAAAAATAGTTAATATGGAAAAACTGCATCCAAACATATTTTGTTTTGCTGGTTATATTCAAGCAAGCTTCTAATAACTTGAGGAACCGATTCGTGCACGTAGCCATATTTGCTTGCAAGGGGCGGAGACAAGACTTGGCATCAGTGACAACCGGTATTTGCAGCCATTGTCTCCCACTCGATGCAGGCATTTTTTTCGGCAGATTCTAACAAATCTAAATCAATCGCAAAATTTTCCAGAGTCGACACGGACGAAAGGTCCTTCCATTCATCACGTCGCACATTGAATGGGAGACAGTGGCAGTAATGACAATGCTGTGTCGTGTTTCCCAACCCTTGCTGGAAGGTAATGGTTGCGTTCATGTTGTCTTGAACATTCGTTTTCAAAAGCTATTATAAGCTTGTTCTAATATATAAAATATCAGTTAAACCAAAAACATACTTGGATGTATTTTTTTTTATTTATCCTCCTGAGCTCCACAGTTAGACTTTAACCTCTTTTATTTGTTTGATTACTTGGTTGATTTGTTCATTCAAATGTAAAGCAAATATTCCAAAACATTCTGAGTTTAACTTTTCATCCACATGAAATTCACATTGTGACATACATGCTTTTTGTTGGACAGCGAGTAAGCTTCATGTCCCAAAGTGAAAGAATTTTTTAGAAAGAATTATACAAGGGACTTAACTCAGGCAAATGCAACTAAATGGGTGTTGAGTTGAAAAAAAATCTAACTGCTAGTTTTTGGGAAATCATAAATCTTGCAAAAAGCACAAAGATTTAAGTTGAGGATTTTCCAAAAGTCGGTGCTCATTTATTGCTAGTTAAAAAGGTGATTCATGAATAAATTTAAGTCAAAAAGGCTGTCTCTACACATTGAATTCAATAGTAAGCCTAAAAATTTGAATTATAAATGTGCTAAAATGTTTCTTCACTCAGAAATACAGATGGAGAGCACTTAACGACTGTGCGCTGTGAGAGAAACTCCACTGCACATTACGCTAATGGAGTTGTGCTCTTCACATCCTGCACACAGATGTTTGCAGTTGAATTTAATTATGGTCATTTATTTCCACCGTGGCCAAGGACCAGACATTGGTGGCGTAGTTTAACCATTTGCAGTATGGCAATTAGCATGCTTTTTGCCAGTCGGTCACATCAGCCACTCTTCCACTGACCTAATGACAAGGCCTAATGCCCGAACTCATGACCCAGAAGAGTCCAGTTATCCGATGATAGTGATTTTCAGAGGTTAGATGTGAACATTTATTTGAGCAGTCATATATAAGTCTTTCACAAGATAAATAAACCCTGACCAACAAGTTGGAGGGAAGGACGAGAGGATTCCGCACAAGGAATATCAAGATGACATGATTAATGTTAAACAAGATTGTTAAGGAAGTGGGGCAAGAAGACAGAAAACAGGTGCCTGCAAAGCCTTAAAAAGCTAAAGACATGATGGCATAGAATAAAGAGCTTGTTTTTTATTATCCCTGTTCCTGCTCTTCTTTTTTTTTTTTGGCCAAGAGCCTTTGCTAAGTAATAGTGCTGGGTATTGTGTCTTAAAAGTGTATTGCGATATATTGCGATACCACAAATGCATATTGCGATATATTGGGCAATGTTTGTAAAAAATAAATAAATAAATAAATCTACGGCATATATATTAACAATGACTGAAAAAAAACAATTGAATTATTAGAATAGACAAATTATATTATTTTTCAGAAGCCATACATCATTGACATCTATGAGTACACAATAAACATTCTTTTTCAAAAAACCAGCACGCCTATATTATTTTTTTCAAGCATGCCCTTGAATGTGTTAATATGTTTCCAGCAGTTGAGCATATTCTTTCACATGGCATCAATGTGGCAGCAATACACAGTTAGCACTTTGCCACACGTGCCATCTTAAAATACTAGTGACAGTTGCTCTTCAACCATAAACAAAACAGATCTATGACATCACTCGCGCTAAAAAAAAAGACAAAAACCAAAGAGAACTCTATTGTTATAATGTATCAACTACAGTGAAAACTACAGTGAAACCTCAAGATAAGGTCGCTTCTGTAAAGATTTTTTTTTCTTCATATTACCAAAATTACAACTATTATTACGAAACCAAATGAAATAAAACAAAACAAAACTTGAAATCTCAAAATTCGCATTTTAATAAAATGTGACATTCTACTCCTAGTTAATATGGCTTATCGGATATGATTGCGCTTCTCAGGAACACATACAGGCGCTTACTACGGATGACATGAACGGGAGAAGGAAGCCAAATTTATGACTACAACGGCAGAAACCAAGGAAATGCTATCTTCATATCATGAGGTTTTCTTTTTCTGCCCTCCTCCTCTGCCGCCACTTTTGCTTTGGAACACTGCCTCAGTCGAAAGGTAATGTGCTGTAACATTTAATGTGGTGTTTTTGAAGCGCTTGGAATGATTTACATGTAAAACACGATTCATAAAGTGACAAAAATCATGATAGGAAAGCCACTCCAGAACGGATTGATTTAAAAAAAAAAACTGAAATATTCCAAAAAAAGGCGTTTCAAAACCAATACGCAATATATTGGAAACTGAACCGCGTATCGCAATACGTGTATTGCATCCCTTTGTATCGCAATATATCGATATACTGTATCGATATACTGTATCGATATTATGGCCAGGCACTACTCCATTGATATACTTTTACTGAACACATAAATAGATTTCAGTAAAGAAAGAATTATATGGTATCATCAATAAATTTTCTTGATACCTGCAAGCCATTGCAAATAAAAATAATGTTCAATAACCAGTAGTAGCCTTTGAAGAAAATGTTAACTTTTTGGTTTTTGTGTAGTTGCTGGTCAAATCTGGCATATTTAGGAGTCTTCACATTTTTCACATGGCATGGCACCCTTTTTCCTTACTTTTTGAGATGTCAATGCAGCATAAACATGATGCCGGCATCCATCCATTTTCCATCTCTCTTGATGGTTCATCAGTATCTCTTTCTTGGACAATTGCATGAAACATGATCACTAAGTAATGTTATCAGTTCTTCTGCAGTGAGAAAGGTCAATGAAGAACATTCGTTTCCTTGACAAATGATCTAAAACTACTCCGACTGTGGTTCTGCTGAAATGATCCAACTGATCCCGAACTGAAATCATGTAAATTCATGGCCAGTATGAACAAACAAAAGCATAGGGATGAGAAAAATTGTGACTTTAAATATGTAAACATAATGCAAGATGTAGACAACAACCTGACAATTAATGTTTTAGTGGCTCCAGCATGTGCTTATTTATAAATATCCTTTTTATCAAGACAGGTAAATCATCTGAAGATGAATTGACAGGATCAAGTTCACTGTGTTCTAATTGGAGGCTCAACTACTCTTATTAATAGTTTTAGTGTAATTACTACATAAGCGGATTCTATGCATGCAGCATGCGTGCGCAGGTAGCATGTTAAAGTCTGGTTTGCATGTAAACGCTACAACATGGAAAACAGGTTAAAACTCAAAACTAAGTTCATGCTGAACAAAGTGGCACATGTTTTCCCATCCTTGAAAAGGAAGAAACATTTGATGCCATTTCAGCCCGAAAAAAATACTAGCACAGAACTAACTTGAATAAACATCATGAAAACATTTTTGCGGAGTAAAACAACAAGCTAAAACGCAGTCTGGTGGTAAGTGTTTAGGGTCCTTACAAGCACATCGCTGTTTGTCTTGAAGACAAGCCTGGGCGTGTCCTGTGTAAAGCTGTGCTGGGGTATTTTCCCACCGAGGCCATCGTCGTCTCTTGCCTGGGGGGGAGAAATAATGGCTGCTTTTTATGGATGGACAAAATGAACCCATGAACAACTCAAGAATGGAAAACAAATGAGGAACAAAAATTGTGATTTTAACATGGGTAAATACTTTACTTAGGTTTTAAGGTTAAACCAAGAAAAAGTATTTGAAACTAAACTGTGGGAGACTGGGAGTGAGTGTTCATGCATTACTGAGTAGTGAGGCCACCCTCTGAAGCTCATTTATCTAAGGCCAAATAAAATTAAAATGAAATGATAATAAAATGTAAATGATACCAACACAGTTCAAATCTATGGAAGTGTCCTTAATTTGAATAATTTTCCACTTAATCCAGGTTTCTGCTGCAGTGCCTCGTCATGAACAGGACAACACTCGAAGCTATCAGTGAGATGCCTTTTCATTCATGCTAATTTATCTAACCGTTTACGTGATATTCCCAGGCTCTCATTTGGAAGTTCAGTCCAATAAGTATAGCAATGATTCCTTATTGGCCAAATTGCTAAACAGTAGAAAAGAGGTTTAAACAGGGAAGTTGTCTTTACAACATGTTCTATGCATGGTATTCTGCTTAACATTGCATTTGTCGAATACAAATTAAGCAGGAAAATCCATTTCATCCATGTCAGGCGGCAGCCATTTTGCCACTAGCTGTCAACTGAAAATGAAATCACAACGCCTAAGGGATCGGCTAACCGCTAATGTGAATGTCATGATTAAGCTCAGTAAACAAGTGAAAAGACATTGTATTTGTATAGTACAACAAATAAATTCTATTCATTCAAAAGAATTGAAATGGCGATCCATTCTAGCCCCAGCACAACTATATTTTTTGTTACGTTTTCAATTAAAAAACTGTATTGAAATAGAGCGATGTAAAGATGGTGCTGAAGACCCGACTCTAGATAAAAAGGTAGCTAATGGATGGATGGATGGATGGATGGATGGATGGATGGATGGATGGATGGATGGATGGATGGAATGGTATGGTATGGTATGGTATGGTATGGTGTGGTATGGTATGGTATGGTATGGTATGGTATGGTATGGTATGGTATGGTATGGTATGGTATGGCATGGTATGGTATGTACAGTATTTGTCCATGATTGTGATATAGTTGTATTTGTATTTTCCTGACCATGGACTTTTATCCTCAGAAAAAAAAATGAGGCCAAACGGTTGAATAGTTGTGTAAATGTTTTAACGTCATGATTTGACGTTAACCAATAATAAAGAAGCACAGTACTGTACTACTAGCAATGGAGGGGATAGTCATCTTTGTACACTTTTAACATAAAATCCGAAAATAATGAAAAACAGTTATCACATTAAAGCATTAGCTTTTAAGGCAGACAGAAACTAAAATACCCTCCTTCAGTCCCACAACGTATGTCCCAGTTCTCAGAGACTAATGACACTGTTGTTACCTAACACTAATTTTTATATACAATGACACTGCACTGGAAACTCTGAATCACGTAAAATTCCCAGCATCATGCATTCTGACATTAGAAATAGGCAGATCGCAAAAAACTGTGCAGTCATTCCCCAAATATAAGGCACTTTTTTCCCATAAATGAAGGTCAAAAGTATGGGGGCGTCCTATAAACAGTAACTTAAAAAATAGATTGTATTTTTTATCTGACAGGGAAGATTGATCCGTCAGCCATATAAGTCGAGTTTTGACGCACAGGTGTGCATTTTTATATCGTCCGTATTCTTAGAAGAATTACCGTGTTAGGATGAGCTAGAGGAGGGGCACGGATGTCAATTGACTGTTTTACTACTTTACTACACATTTTACTACTTTACTACACATTACTATTAACTGCAATTAAGTATTTTGTACAATTGACAATAACATTTGCATGAAATTCCTGTTCCAAATAATATACAATACAGGTAATATACTGTAAAGCATAGTGAAATAAAATTTAGTTTTGCAGCACGATGTCATGCAATTTGAATTTCAATTGCATTTCTGCTTCCTGGGTGGCATCTCAATTCAAATTCAAATTTGGGATTTGGATTGGAATTTGGAGATCAGTCTCAATTCATTTCTGAACTCAGTACAGCCCAGGATGCATGCTTATTTAGCCTCTGTCTTTATATACTTTATGCAAGTATGTCGCCTTAAAGCTGACTTAAGTTCTGCAATTGCAATAGATAAGTTTTTTCGAAAGTAGTGTGACGTAAAACATCTTGAGAGACACAAATTGGGTACTATAAAGGATACAAGATCTGAAAAACTATTCACCTCATTTTTCAGTTTATCGAGTTATCATGATTTAAAACTAACTCAGAGCACGAAAGGTCAAAAGAATGAGCTGGTCCTGGCTGTCTCAAGCACACAAAAATACACATGAAGACAGAGATCTGGGCGGAGCTCGTGTTCACACTCACACAATTATTCTGTCTCCAGTTTGTGCTCTGACCCTCTGGCCCCGCGCCACTTTATTTGCATATTGTACTAATGAGGTGTTGGCACTGTGAACGAGGCGTGTGGCATTCACTGGAAGCCACACAGATAGACGGACAGACCATGAAACAGACGGATGGCTGGCTGGCTGGCTGGCTGGCTGGCTGGCTGGCTGGCTGGATGGCTGGCTGGATGAATGAATGAACGGGTGGATGGATGGATGGATGGATGGATGGATGGATGGATGGATGGATGGATGGATGGATGGATGGATGGATGGATGGATGGATGGATGGACAGGCAGACCGGACGGATGGATGAGTATTTTAAATGACAGATTTACCAAAAAAGCATGTCTTGTTCTCATGGAGTCATCAAAAGTCTGATCAACCTGAATTGTGAACATTGGCTAAACCACTGTTGTTACAATCTAATCACGTGATTCGAAAACGGGATGGGATATCATTTTTAGTTGATCAATATTAGCTTAAAAAAAAAATCTATATATATATATATATATATATATATATATATATATATATATATATATATATATATATATATATATATATATATATATATATATATATATAAATAGATGATTGTTTAATTTTCTTCAAGTTCACAAAGTGGGCATCATATGTCCAGGGTACAAACACCTTGATGGAACAGCCATGCCACATATGAAACAACAATGTAACATTTCGGGGTTCCTAGTTTACATAAGTAAGAGTCAGACGAGAGCCTGTGCAGCAAGCTATGTTTCCCTCTGTATTGCGCAGCACCTCTGAAAAGCCTCTCTCTCAAGAAGGGGTGTCAACCTCATTTTGGCTTAGGGGCCCAATGGCTGAAAATCTATTATCAAGCAGGCCTGACAGATGAACTCTATATAATTGGGGTGTGCCCAAAAATCAATTCACATAAGAATCAGCATTCTCATTTAGTATGATTGAAATCAATTTAAAATATCACTAAATCATTAAAGATACAAAGAAATCGATACACTTTCTTGTCGGCTTCCATATTAGGAAGGGGGCGTGTGGTGCTATGACATCACCACACAGCCGGTTCTGGAGAGTCAGACCTGCGTGCCAGGATGCACAAAAAAAAAAAAAAAAAACAACGGAGGAAGTTCAACCGCCCTATCCTAATCGAAAGCAGTCTTGTTGCATTTTGCAAACTCGTGTTATGCAGAAAGCCACACGGCCGCGAATGTACTGTAAATGCAACATTTCATTCCACTGCTAATGAATGTAGTTTGACCATCATTGATGGTGATTGTGTAAGCAATAAAAGTGGATTTTCCCTATCGCAGGTCCCAATCATATTGAAGCCGTGATAAATATTTCTGCCGACTTTTACCGAATAGAATCTTTTTAGTAGCAAGGATGCTGTCGTTGTTGATTGATTTAATAGATCAAGAACAACATCACGACTACCCTCGCTCCCTCTTGTGCACATGTTAAGTAAATGAATTAACCTGGAACAAAACAGAAAACAAAGGGTCTGTAAACAACACAACACTTCAGCATGTCCACAAAAAAAATAAAGCAAGATAAAATACAAAAGATTGTATGCAAACTCCAAATTAATTCACAGATACGTTACTCACATACATGTAAATGAATGAAAATAATGTACTGTATATTGTACTAAATAATACGTTACAATTGTGACTGATAATGATCCGGATATGCGAAGAGATGAATAAATTGGCACGTATTTCATGCTATGCTTACAATTTAGGTGCTCATTTGAAACATGTTGTTTATCATAAATATATTGAGAAATATTAATATTTTTCATGTGGGCAGCAGTTTTTGTTGCCGTGCTCATCTGGGCATCACTTGTAATGGTAAGACTTTGAATATTGTAATGTTCGCTGTCAGGATTGAGGAAGACTGCAAAGGAGTTGTTACTGGGCACGAGCATGAGCACCTTTGTATTTGGAACACATCCTAACTGTAAACTCGAATGTTCAAAATAATTTAATTGAGTAGTGTAAACTCAAAAGTTTTACAAAAGGTTCTACTAAAGTAAAAAAAAAAAAAAAAAAAAAGAGTGTAACTTGTTCATATTTTTGAGTTACTATAAATCATACTACTTAAATGATTTGAACAATTTGTGTTTTCAGCAAGTTTGACTTAAAAGCATAACTTTTGTACAACTGAATATAGTTAAGTACAGTAGAACTCCTCTTCAACAAAATCATATTTGTAGCCAGAAAATTTTCACAACAGGGGACTTTTCACTATAGCAAATCTATGTCTCAGACATAAACGTAAAAAAACGTATTGTGCAATCTACAATCTGATTTAAACAACTTCTTGCGAGCACCATGTAGGGGAGAGATGAGGAGTCAGTTTAGAGCATTTGAATCTACTAGGATTCTCTACCTCTGTTACAGAGTAGTGTTGTTTGTATGCTGTAGAGTACATCCATTGCCACCTATAGTCTGGGAGAATATCGTGTGACTGCGGGGGAAAACCGCTCCGAGTATACAGTACTGCAGAGCTGACCGGCGCGTCAAGTTTAAACCAAGCTAGACTTTTGTTGCAGGCTTGTTTTCGCTACAGTGAATTTCAACACACAGGGGGATTTTTCCTTGTATGAAGGAGTAAGATAGAGGGAAAGGGTCCAATGCATGGATTTTATACACACACATATCTATCTATCTATCTATCTATCTATCTATCTATCTATCTATCTATCTATCTATCTATCTATCTATCTATCTATCTATCTATCTATCTATCTATATATATATATATATATATATATATATATATATATATATATATATATATATATATATTATATATATAGTGGGCCCCCGGTTTACGAACTCCCTGTTTTACGAATTTTTCATCTTACGAACGTGGACCGCGGCGTTTTTTGTCCCCCTTTTACGCACAAACCTTCTCTTACGAACAATCCAACATGCCAGTCAGTGTGTCCGCACAATTTTTTTCACTTTGCTGCATCAACAAAGATAGCTATTTTCGCATGTCACGGAAACGGAAATGCTATTGGTCTTATAAGGTCACTGTCACGGTCTCAGTCACGGAGATGCCGATATGCTATTGGCCGGCGTCACGTCAATCACAGGAATGCCGATATGCTATTGGCTGAACGCCTTAGCTTGATGGCACAGCTGGTCGGTGTGTTGTGAAGACTTTGCAAACTTTATCTGTTAGACATGGCTTCTAAAATTGCAAATGGTGGTAAAGGAAGAAGAGGATGATGACAATAGAAACCAAGCAGGAGATAATAAAAAAATACGAAGGAGGCGCACGCATAGTTAACCTTGCTTGTGAGTATGGCTGTAACCGCTCGGCAATCTTCTAAGGGCGAGACTTTCCTTGCCAGGGGACGGACCTCGGTCAACAACAAAATGGAGAGGCTTCTTCGATTAAAGAGAAGGAAATTGCCGGTGAAATGTTCTCGTTTGAGAAAAGCTCTCGTTTAAGAAAATAAATAAATAAATTCTGCGGGTTAGTCTCTGCTCCCCTCCGCCTCCACCCAGCTCAAGTCACGTCGCCCCATAAGTAAATGTCATTTTTCCTTTGTATATTTAAGTTATTTAATTTAACTGTACAGAAGATTATGTTACTAATTTTTAATATGTGTATAAAGTCGTGATGTTTTTACCTAAGGCTTTTGCACGCGTTGCACGCATTCACTAGTTAACATAGATTTGGATTGCCCGTCATACGAGCAATTCGAGTTACGAGCATAGCCGCTGAACGGATTAAGTTTGGGCCCACTGTATGTGTGTATATATATATATATATATATATATATATATATATATATATATATATATATATATATATATATATATATATATATATATATATATATATACTTTTTTTTCATTTTAATTGAGCTAAACCATACGAAACCAACAGCCGCATTGAGAACAGATGAATATGGGGAATAAAGGTCTGTTAACTTCATTTTCAAAGTTTTGGTTACTTATTCTGGTGTATTGAAAACTAAAAAGGTGTGGCTCGTGGCAGAGTGGTTATTGCACCCACTTCACAATTCAGTCCCAAGTTAAAACCCAGCTGGCTCCGGCATTCCTTTGTGAGGTTTGCATGTTCTACCTGAGCCGTCGTGTGTCCACTCCAGATTCCTCCCACATTTCGAAACACATTTCATGGTTTCTCATCACTGTGTGCCCTGTGATTGGTTGTTCCAGGGTGTCCCCCGCCTACTGCCCGAAGACTGCTATGATAGGCGCCAGCAACTCTAGTGATGATAAGCAGCTACAGATAATAAATGGATGAAAACTAGACATTTAGTTGATAATGCTGAAAACGTAGTCACACCAACTAAATATTATGAGTTGACAGAGTTGGAGCTAAAAAACTAAAGTCATTTTAACTGAATAACTGAAATTCTAAAGTTGCGTAAAATTAAAATGCTTGAGTTGTAAATTAAAACATTCGAGTTGAATAAATGAGCATTTTTTATTTACATGAAATCAAATTTTTACGGCAATAAAGTATAGTGTGTAAATGGTATTTTTACTGGAATAAATCCAATGAGTTTCAGTAAACGAATGCTACTAATATGTTTCTGTTTTCAAGAACATATTTTGACTTTTCTTTTCCATGAAATCTCAAGATATCTAACCCTAACCGTCAGGTTCAGCAGGTATTCAATACAATTTCAAGCAAATGTAACTAGGACATCCCTCTTGGCAACCATTTAAAACCCTTTTCAAAAATATTATGCCACATACAATAATTTGAGATCTATTATGTGCATCATTGGTATTTATTCATGTTTTATTCCACTTTCAGGCAGCCTATGTCACAACACCTGTTGTCATTACCAGTTAGTAACAGTGCTGGAACAATCTGCCAACAAATGTGCAAATATGGAGATCAAATAAATCACACATTGAAGATTAGATTAATTTAGATTAGATTACATTGAAGGTTGTGATTTATGGAAATTTAAATAATTGATGACTGTCAATTTTTTTGTTGACAGTTTTATCATGATTCAAGACAAAGATAATAAGTTTTCTTATGTGGAGGATGACAGAAACTGAATGTCTCCTGTAGACAAGCTGAAATTCTGAGGATTTGGACAATAAATCATTAGACTAGGCTCAAAATAAATAATCGATTACTCAACATGATTATAGTTTAATTTGATCATTTAATAGTTGTCGATTCATTGTTGCACCTCTAGATTGTATTACAATGGATTCAACTTAATTTCCCTTGCACAACACACAAGGACAAGGCAAGGATGTGTTTCAGGTTACAGTGAGCTAGCTCGGAGCCCAGATGATTTCACGCAATAGGTGTGATAGACTAAAAAACCCTAACTCACAGGGCAACATATACAGAAAGCCAACACTGTACGCTCAGAAGTAAGTATCGCTATTTCATTTGTCGTCCATCATCACGTATCTAAAATGTGTAATATAATGCATGGTTGTACATAGACAAATGCACATTTTACAGCTGTGTTTCCAATTTATTGCACAAACAACTTTAGGAGATGATACAATTGAAATACCTAGTTTGTGAGCCTTACTTGGGTTTTTATTTGAAGGAAATAGCTGGCAGCTACAATATAATCACCTTCCCCTCAATGCCCGAAGCTATGAGAGGCAAGCCTCAAGGCTTCCTCACCACCAGAGTAGACTAACACACACCAACACTTCGCTCATTCAGTTTGCTTCCATGCCGTGCCAAACACAGGGGTGTGTGAAAGGGAATAGACGTGTGCGTTTGGGGTGATGTGACATTGCGGGGATGATATGATGCGGCACTCTGCACCCTCATGCCAGGAGGCAGCTCACGGGGTGAGATGCTGATGGGGGTCTGAGGTCTCTGGGGGGAATATTTTGGGGTGTGAACAAAAATTTTGGTGCCACGACAGTATTGCTGTCATATAGCATGAAGAAACAGGATGAGCTCTCCTTATGGCCTCTGTATAATTGTTTTTCATTGACTATTACAAATTGCCTATGATTGATTGGCAATCCTTTCAGGGTGTACCCTGCTTACCGCCCAAAGACAGCTGGATGGATGGATGGTGGATCAAAAATGGCAAAAAAAAAAAAAAAAATAGGTCTGTATGTTCAATTTTCATTTTCAAAACAAAAATATGAAAACTGTTTTGACAAAAAATTAAAAAAAAAAAACATAATATGACAAATTTTCTAGAGGGGCTGAAGTATTTACATTACTACTTCCAACGTTCAATTTTTGATTGTTAGGCTTTTCAGCCAGGTTGACTCGTACAGAGAGTACAGGTTATGTAGCCGCAATCCAGTAGCCACTAACCTGTTTTTTTAGCGTAGTGTAGGTGAGGTAAACGATTAATGGTGGACAATGGACTCATGTTATATCCTCTATAAAGGAAACGAAATGTTTAAGCGTAAGGAAATCTTATATAAAACAAGCAAGCCTCTACTTGAAAAGCCAAACTCAAACCAGACCTCCCAATTTCTTTCATTCTAGGAATTGCAGCAATGAGCCGCTGACGAGTGGCACACGTCACCTTCTAAATAAAAAGCAAGTCATTGGCTGACATGGAAGTGTCGACTTTGGGTTGGAAAGACACAGAGCGACTGAGCGGGAAAGGAAGAAATACACTTGTTTTTTTTTCTGAATTCTTAAAGTCTAAAACTCATTCACAAAAAACAATTTCGAAACTATTAACAACATTCCAAAATCACTCATAGTTTCCTCAACTAAATGCTCAATCACTGTTTTGCACTGAATTTGTTACTTTGTAACACACATTTTGCAATGTGTGAACAAAACTAACTGCTTTAAACACAATTTCCAAATGATCACTACATCCTTGAAGATGTAGCAGAGAAAGCGAAAGACAGATGTGTTTTTCATCTCCCATCAGTGTGTAGTTGGCACATTGTGTGCATTCTATTTGATAACTTGTGCTAATTGAGTCATCCAAAAGCTTCAACTTTTCAAAGTTTTGAAGAGTTAAGCAAAACGTATTTGCTTTTGAACGCCAAGTATGATGTTTCGCAATTTTTGACTTCCTGTTAGAGTGAAACCGTTAGCAAGAATGGCCAATAGTTACACAAAAATTGTTTGGGCAAACAGAAAAAAAATACAATATTTAAGGTTAATTATCTCACTGTTTTATTTATTGTATGGCATATGGCTTGCGGCGCATGTTTAGCATATGGTTTGCTAAAATGACACTCTGAAGACTTATTGTACAGTCGATTTCAAGTGCGAACACAAGTTGAGATGAGTATGACTGTGGGATGGCTAATACTGTTTAAAACAATATATAATCATATTTTTTCGCGGACTAAATAATCAATAGAACATGATTTGGGGATGATGACATGTTGATAGTGTGCACTGGTGTATGATAGCAATATCAGGTATAAGACCAATTTAAATGAACTAGAGCAGAATGACATCAGTGATTCACTGGATCAGTCATAAATCATGTACTGCAGTGCTTCATAATAATACATAAAGGTCTGCAGAGGTGTGAGAAAGTAGCGGCCATCAGCATCCTAAGATTAAGTTTACCAGGCACTGAAGTTTTTTCAAGCAGCAAAATGCCAGAGACACAGCCCAACCTCCAGTAGCCCTACCCCCACCCCACCGTCATCACGCTCCGCACTCATACATCTACATATATTAAAGTGCAGTATACAAAAAAAAAACCATGCACAAAATACCATTTGAAATGACACAAAAATTAAGTCACTAGCAACAATTTTTCAATATACTGTATCCTCATCTGACTGCAGCTAAGTGTTCCCAGGTTTATATTGTATGATATGTTTTATTTTCTAATTTTTCATGTATTTCAATCTCCTTCTCCAGTAGGTTTCAGAAACAGGACACGGACTATGCAACACTAATTTCCCGTAACCACAGTAATGTAATCACGCCCAAAACCTCCATTAGTAGGCTACTATGCAAGTTGTTAGAATAATTGTATATAGGTTATCCCATATTTATTTGATGCAATAAGTATATTGGTAGATTAGTATGGATGACTGTTTCCTGTTACTATTGTTTGTGAAGAAGAGGAATTGATGCGTCTCAAGCAGCTGTAAATAAGAGATAGGCGCTGTGACCCGACCAAAAGCAGAATGTTCTGGATGTTTCTGGCAAAGAAGACAGTGGCATAGACTCATAAATTGCATTACTAGCTATCATAAACCGATTACTAGCTATCATAAACTGATTGTTTACATTGCTGCCAGATCTCTCCCCCAACCCTTTAGGGCAGCAATGGATTTTGTACCTAGGGCCATCCCAAATGAATAAATGAGGAGCGGAAAGGATATGTAACCAGACCAAGAGGAGATCTGAAAATGTCAGGGTCTTGTCCGCTCTCCTTGCGAGAAAAAGAGCCTAGTTGTCTTCCTTCCTGTTTGTTGTTTATTAAATGTTGTAGATTACCCGAACCTAACAGAAGTGCTTCCAAAGGGGGATAGGATTGCACCAGGGCACTTTTGGGGACTTGGTTGAAATTTGAAGGCTAAGGTTGGGCTCCTATTACAGAGGGCATTGGCATCGTCAAGACAATGACGGTAAGTGCAGGTATTTAAAATAAAAGGGTTAACGTGCTATCGTATATGCTGCTAGTTGTGCTGGTTGGGTGCAGAGGAAGTGATAGTGTTGGATGAATAACTGACTTCAGGACACACAAGCAGGAAAATAAAACAGCACAATGTATACTCACAGTGCAACTCCTTAAATATCCCAGCTTTAGTATGTACAAGACAGAGAGGAGATTATTTAACAAAATGCTGGTAGAACGAGCAAAATTTGAAAACTCAAAACTGATGCCGCACCAAGAACCTCGCCTGCGGATGTTTTTATAGTTAAAGTCGGCATTCAGTTAACTCCTTTTGCTTTCAGATGAAATGCATTATTCATTTTGTATCCAGAGCAAACCTGACAAAATGATGAACATTTTATGAGGAATTTATGTCAGCAAGACATGTATATTTAAAACGTATTCAGCTGGCTGACTGGCGACGGAGAAGTCCCCTTTTTCAGAAATGGTCAATGGTGCCTTTCAATCAGATGTTACAAAACTCATTTTTACAAAGAGACAAAAGGACAAATTTGCAAAAACAGACACATCAATTGCACGTAAATAGGAAAATAGTATTATGCATCCACAGCCTGATAAATGTTATGACATTACAACGTTAGACTGAAAATGGAAACATCTGAAGACATGGCTTTTGAATGCTAACAATTCTTTCGTAACTTAACATTTGTAAAAAATAGTATAATACCTAAACCCTACTCTGACCCTTTTCAGTTTTGCATGCTTAAATACATTAAGCTAACCTTTTCCAACAACAGTGTCTCATTTTCTAATTAGGTCTGTAAGCTGATCGCCAAGCTGATCCTGAAACTGCAAAGCTTCATTTTCTTCATATTTTGCTTACATTGTTGTTGGTATTCCTTTACCTTATTTCTCTTGAAATAGGCTCTCCGGCAGGCAGCAAAGCACTTCTCGCTGCAGAAACTCTTCAGCTCACTCCCCATGCTCAGAGAGTAGCGTTTGACGCCAATCTTCTGGCACCAAGCGCACATGATCTGTACGCTGGTTGTATCTTCGTCTGTTGGAAAAGCATGCAGTTGTGATTCTTGTTTATAGCTCCATTGGGAAAGCAAAATAAATATGCTATGCACCTATAAGCCTACAATTATCCACCTTAAAAAACATTATTGTTATTATTATTATTATTATTACTATTATTATCATCAATAATAATAATAACAATAATAATACACATTTCATAAAAATTGCATTTATAGTACATACAGAAAATGGTCAGCCATAACATGATAAAATGACTCAATTTTTTTGGCTCACACCAAACACAAGAAAAATGCAATTTGCATATGAATATGCTCAGTTCAGATTTGGGCTTTGTCTTTTTAGATGACTCTTACATTTTAGAGGTCTAACGAACATGTAACGTGAAGCTTAGTGAAGATGAAAAATCAAACAGAGCCCTTTTGCCACAAACAATACAACCATTTGGAATGCCCTGAGGAAGAACATCAAACAGGTAGACTGAAGAATAAAAACTGTTAATTAAAGAACGTTTTTTAGCACTGTAAAGAAAGGCCCTAAATCAACTGTCAGTGCTATCACTAACAAGCTTCTGGGGGCAGGAGTGACATTTTTTAACAAGAATAAAAAGCACACACAGGGCCGAATCCACAAAGAAAGAACTGCGGCCACCACTCATAGCAACTTGAGTTGCACTGTAATTTGCACCTGCAGTTTGCTTTGTTTCAACCATCTATTCACAAAGAACATTGCATTTATTTGACAAAAGAATTAATCGTATTTCTTCGTGTATGACTCAAGTTTTTTTTCCTCATTTTCAACCCCCATATTGGGGGGGGGGGGTCGACTTATACCAGCATAACTCAAAACCGTTTTTTTTCCACATTTCTGTGTTTTAATAATATTAATTTGAATGCAAAATAAGTACAATCTTGTCATTTATAAGGCTTAAAATGATTATGTATATAGGTCTAATTTGATATAGCATGCATCCGTTTTAGCGCGTTTGTACTTTCCAATGCACTTTCATCAAGCGCCGCCTTATTGCCTCTTTGTTGTCAACAACGAGACTGCGCGGCTCATTTTTCCGGCAGACTTTGACCCATTATGAAAGGAAAAATACGGCTTTACTTGTCTGTTCAAGAAAACGCGTGGGTGTCAGCTGTTGGGGGGAGAAACACAGTGAAGAGTAACCCATCCACGCTCTGGTCTTGCCAAAGTCGGGTAAAGAAGGCTTCAGCAAAGCATTTCTGGAGACCTCCATTTCAAACAAACTGGACGGGTCTGAAGCTGACAATCCACGAAAGAGTAATGAGGATGTTTGTGCAACGTCGAGCAGGAAGGAAAGGACGTCTGGGATTTAAATGGGGGGAGATATTTAGCTTGTCAAAATCCAAGTCCATCACGGTCTGTCACAAGCGATCAAGAAGGATCTTTGATGACACTAACAGGGATCTAGTTTGAAGCGTCTGTGAACAGTTTTGGGAGCAATATGAGTTTTTTTTTTGTTTTTTTTTTAAAGAAGTATATTGATGCACATAACTGTAAGACTGTTTGGCTAAATGATCCCTAGGTTTTAAAAAGACAAACTAATGGAGGAAAACTGTAAAAGCATGCCTCCAAAGTTTCCCACTCATATCACCAAATATTTTGTAAATCTTTTATGTGCGCATAAAGTAACTTCCATAAATTACTGTCAAGTACATAGAAAGAAAATGTATACAATATCCGGCCCTCCTACAGAAACTATAATTAGAATGTGGCCCATGGAAAAAATGAGTTTGACACCCCCTGAACTTTTGGGTCAGCCCTTTTTTGACCTAAAATTGGGTTATTTTTAAGACGACTGTAAACCTATTGATTTGATCTAATTTTGTTGTTCTGTTTTTGTTTCCACGGGTCTTGGGTGTTACTGGGCTAACCTTGGTCCTCTGTATTTTGTCCTTCTGTATCACATGTCATGCCATAGCTTGTGGAAATGAGTGTGGATATGGCATTAACATCACTTGAATTGATAATAAATCATGGGAATGTCAATTAAAATAATATTATAATGTTATTGTATATTGTAATGAGTAATATTATATTGGTAAGATATTAGACAGAAGACTTTTTTCTGTGGTATGGCTCCCATTAGATTATGCAGTAATTAAGCTGAGCCACGGCAATTTAAAAAAAAAAAGTACTTGCCTTTTTAAACGTTATTACAAGTCAAATCAAGCACTACCACCAGAGGGCAATGTTTCCCACATTTGCATGACAAAGGCCTCATATAATATTTACCAGTGTGAAATGATGTTGAGTTTCTCACCTGATTTTGAATATTTGCAGTGCTAGCTGTCAATTTAGACCCATTTTGAGAACTCTGACTGACATTTTGACCGTTAATTGATCAAAATTTGTTAAAGCTTTTTTGTTGGTTTGCATTCAGCAAGTAAGTTAGCTGTGTTGCCCTGTGTGGCTATTTTTGTCATTATTGTTTACTTTATTTAATTTAGTTTATTATTATTTCAAAGTATGAAGCCTTAAAGCCTTGTTTATATAATGTTTTTTTTAATTGTTTTTTAAAAAGCATAATAAATAGACGTTTGACCAAACATGAATAAACATGAATAATAACTGTGATTTCAATATATACCAAAATAATCGTGATTATTATTTTGGCCATAATTGGGCAGCCCTGCAGATATACCCAATGAAGCTATCAGTAAAAACACAAATGCCTTTATATCTTGCAAATGCTTTACACCCTCATTAAAATGTATGTAGCTGCAGTGCTGCTCTGTGGGTAGTGGAGACAACAAATAATTTGAAGAGACCCTCAGTGCCAGAGAAAATGGCTCTTCGGTGTTAAGCTGTGGCTCTGTGACCAGTGATGAGCTACAGGCTTTTATTGCTGATGCTGTTGTGGTAAGTGAAGAAAGATCCTCTGAGAGCCTCTTTGTGTCTCCCAGTTTTCACATTATGACTACGCGGGTGTGAAGAAAAAAAAGCACAGCCATTAGTCTCTCACCCCTGCTGACCCCTTCATCACATGCTGGCCACTCTTTTCACCTCTTGTTGGGATTAATGCACCTACAGGGCCATCCCATTTGAAGTTAAAGACTAACTTGCAATTACGAGAATGACTCCCTCTGGCCCTTCAGGCAGGACAATGGACAGCAAGTGCGTCACTGATTTTTCTGCTATGTTCGACATCTAAATCTAAGAGCCTTTATCTGTCTTTTATATGTGTTCTTTTTCTGGATTTGTGCCCACTGCCCATTATAGAAATGATAGCACAGCATTATTCGCTGTGTATCATAAGTAAATTGCTTGGAAAAAAATTAATGGGCTCTAGCAGGGGTGTCAAACATAGCCCGCGGGCCAGGTCTGGCCTGGAAATGGGTTTAATCAAGCCCGCGAGATGATTTTGTTAAATAAAGTAGTAAAAAGGAGATGCATTTTTTTCAATGAAATGTACAAGAAATGTGTCATGATTAACCCCTGAGGAAAATGTTAACCCAACTTGGGCTTTTAGATGTTTTTGGTGTGTGACAGCTAAAGGAAAAGCATACAAAAAAGCACTAGGAGGCTAAAATATTGCATGGATTGTCAAGACATGTCGACTTTCAATATGTCGTCTTGCCATCCCTTGTAAATGCTTGCAAACGGGAGATGGAGAGGTATACCCTGCAGGTGTCAAATTTAGCCCATGTCGGGCTCATTTACTGCCATTAAAAATGAGAAATATTGTCAATTTTAGATAGCTTGAAAACCCAATGTTTTAACGTCCATTTCCCCTGATTTTTGCATTAGAACTTTCAACGGCAACTCGTGAACAGGGTGCAGTAGAAATTCTTGTGTTGAGACCCCAAAACCACCGGGGGGGTCCTAGGGGTCAACTTATGACATTTGCAAGCCTTTCAATTACTTCATTGAGTGGCTTAGCCTGCAAAGTTCTTGCTATGCATTGTGGAACTTGGAGTTGACAAAGGGCTTCGATCCAAGAACTAAATGTTGCAGAGAAGCTATTATTTTGTGTAGGGAAGCGTTTTATTTAATGCAACACATAAGATTATTTTTGCATATTCCGGTCAGCAAGTTCTGCAGCATTGAATAGCTCTTTCTTTCCTCATAAAATGAAAATTCTTCAAAAGGAAACAGTCTCGGAATATATATATATGTAAATACACATATGTATAGATAGAGCTGATGCCACTGAACATGAAAAAAACGTATAATATTATATCTGCGTATTCCCGTCTGCAAAATCTGCAGCATTGACGAGCTCTTAACGTTTAATTTCTTGCAAAGTGAAAATTGTTAAATATGAAATAGCTTTGGATTATATGTAAACATACTCATGTATGGATAGGGCTGATGCCACTGAACATTTTTAGAGATTGAAAATATATTTATATTTGATGATGTTATGACCCTTTCAACGTCAGCCCTAGTTGGGTGATACTAAACCTAGGATAGTGACAAATTCCAGACACCCAGGGGTTAATAGTAATGTTAACGTTTTTTTTTTTTTATTTTTTATTAATAGTGATGTTGTGATTGTATTATTTCGGACACTATTAAAAAAAAAATAATAAATCTGATGTTCTATAAGGTATTAGATTTTAAAAGGTAAATAAAATATGTACTATGATTTTATTGGTACGGTCCACTTGGGAATAAAGTTTTCTTGAGTTTGACACCCCTGGGGTACAGTGTAATGAACAAGGTCAAATGCAGTGTCTTAATTTTCATGAAAAGACAAACTTGAAGTGGATTGTTTTTCAATGTTCTCCATCCGCTTGGCACCTTATAAAACAAGGCCACGCTTCTCAAACTATGCACATTTGCATGGGGGGGAGTTACACTCTCACAATTATTCAGACTGTCCTGATATATGTATAAGAACCTGCACTTCAAAAGGACCTTTGTCAGATTTTGCAAGGTGCATGAATAATTCAGCGTATGTACGGGGGGTGAAGGGAGAGCGGTTCGAAGGGGGTGTTGGCCGGGTGCTGGGCTTTAAGTGGCACCGCACCATCTGTTTCCCTCCTGCCAAGGCAGAGCCAGTGGGGACTCCTCTTCAGTGATGCCAAGGAGGCTCGTACCTTCCACCGGGCATAACAAACTCCTGTGCAACAGCAGACGCAAGAGATAATGATGCCGCTGTCTGGTCGAAGAGCGCGGACATTTCCTTGGAGAGTTTATGGGGAATATTGACACTTGGAGCAAGTGGAGAAAAACAAGGTGTACAGCAGGTAGCTAGCTCATTAGACACCTGTCCCCGGTGCCTGCCATGCCGTGTGAACATCCCAAGTTTGAACGCTGAATAACTGTTTTTGTTGATGGTAGCTTGCTAGTGTGCACAAGTGAGGAGTTTCTTTCCTTTGGTATTTTCGTAGATGCGCACTATTAAAAGTGAGCAGTTAGAAGAAATTGGCATTTGCACCGTTGTAGGCGTGAACGCAGCCAACTTGCTTTGCAGTCAAGGTATGCGTTTAGTCCAAAACTGCATTGTTGTTAAACGGTGTAAAGTCTACATGGCTGAGGTACATGCAGGAGAATGATTTGTGAGATATATATATATATATATATATATATATATATATATATATATATATATATATATATATATATATATACAGTGGGCCCCCGGGTTACGAACTTAATCCGTTCAGCGGCTACGCTCGTATCTCGAATTGCATTGCTCGTATAGCGGGCAATCCAAACCCATGTTAATTCGTGAATGCGTGCAACGCGCGCCGAAGCCTTAGGTAAAAAGGACACACTGTATACATATATTAAAATTGAGTGACATAATCTGCTATACACTTGCATTATATATTAAATACAATGGTTTAATAGCTTTTACCTTTGAAACGACGAGACTTGAGCTGGGTGTAAGCAGAGGGGGGCAGAGTCCAACGCTCAAAGTTAACACGGCGATACATATGCTATTGGTCTTACAGTGTTACAGTAACTCTTTCAGTCAGGGTGCAAATCACGCAGATACTAAAACATCATCCTCTTATTTCTTTCTTTACCGCTGCTAGTAATTTAAGAAGCTATGTCTAACAAATAAAGTTTGCAAAGTCTTCACAACATTCCGTTTTTCACTAATTTTCTCTTGTTCCTTCCATCATGTCCCATCAAGCTAGATAAAGGCGTTCGGCCAATAGCATATCGGCATTTCTGTGATTGACGTGTGACGCCGGCCAAAAGCATCTCCGTGAGTGAGACCGGGTGACCTTAATCGACCAATAGCATATTCGCATCTCCGTGACTGACTGATAATTATTCGCACTTTTTTTTTTAAACGGTTGGAATGTATTGACAATTAATTTAAAAAAAAAACACACATTTAAACCAATGACAATTCTTTGTCCTGCAATCGGCACATTTAATTTCATGTCAGCTGTTTTTCCCTTTAGCTGTACAAACACTACACTTAAATGGTAATATATTTAGACACCGTGAGTGAGACAGTCAGTGTGACGTTGTAAGACCAATAACGTTCACGTTACTGCCACAAGTATCTACTGATGATTAATGATGTCGCTACTGTTGATTTTATTGACGCAATTAAACGAGAACATTTCTACATACTCAATGGCCGACATGTCGAATAGCTCGTAAGGCGAGAGGTTTGTTCGTAAGCGGAGGACAAAAATCTCCCTGATCCACGCTCGTAAGGCGAATTGTTCGTAAATCAGGGTGCTCGTAAGCCGGGGGCTGACTGTATATATATATATGCATCACATCCAATCCTCACTTTCGACAGCTAATGAGTGTTTTCTTAACGTCCTTAGTCCCTGATTGAATATGATTCTTTACTGGCGGTGTTTTGATGTTTGTGGATGTATAATGAAATGCCAATAATTTGGGATATAAGTGTTGTGAGGACGTGTCAAGCTATTCAGAACGCAACAACCACTCAAGGGAAATTCAAAATAAAAGATTAGTAAGGCTATTGCATTGATGGCGATGTATTATTTATTGTGTTTATTTTGAAGTTGTCAATGTTATGCTACCCTCATTACGCAACGACTTTTTTCACCCCCATTTGCTGAAATCCTCCCCTGGATGATCCAGGTGGGTTTCTCTCCTCTTCCACTGGACATGACTGCTCCTTCTCTGACGACAGTATATGTGCAATGTCAATTGAACAAGCAGCCTTCACGAGAACACGCATTTTTTTCACAGGGCAATTTGCGAACCATGTGCGGCCTGAACCATGGCAATAATTCCGTATGGACCAGGGTCAAGTCTCATGAAACATGACCCTCTTGAACATAAAAGGACTATCGTTTAAAAATCATTCGGGACAGTTGACAGGTGCTTCATTCGCAGCTCAACGGATCCATGTGTCTAAATGAGGTGCAAAGTCCAAAATTGACAGCGTAAGCAGCAATGCAAAACCTATTTTGACCTTATTTTGAGCCATGTCTTTTGATGTATAGTTGCCTAGGGCTATCACAAGTCCCCACTGCAAAATGTTGACTTTGCTCGGGTACGTGTGTGACACACTGTATGTATAAATAGTGTGAAGGTTAGATAAATTGTCCAAAAGTATCATTATTTGACCTATTTGGACTTAGGGTTGGACTTAGGGACTGCCTGTCCCATTTCACACACCTTGACTTGACATCACCAGACTTGAATAACTTGGGATAGTCTGTGGATGAACAAAATGACTTTGGAATTACTTGGGACTTGAAGGTTAAGTGATTTCATTTCTGAAAAGTTGTATAGACTTAGCCTGAAATACCGTCTTGTGTCTTATGAATGTGTTTGTCAAAACCTAAGCGGTCCAAAAATCTTTCTGTACCTGTTGGGGGCTTAATCAGTGGTGGGGGTATCACTGGAACAGTGATGGGCTGAATGCCATGTTCCTTGGTGCTGGTTGTAGAGGCGGACGGTGTAGTGGAGTGCTCTGAGACTCCGTTTCTGGAGTTTGGCAGACACTGGGAGCTATTTGCTCGATCAGGAGACACTTCACTGCTCTGTCTTGAATTTGGAAGTTTTGGCAACAAGTTTTCTGTGAGGGAAATAGAAGGAACATAAATGAGATGCTGTTGATCTCATTGTAAGCTCATTGTTGATGACACAGCAAAGAACTTTAATATATAAATTATGGAGCAACTTTCTGTTTGGTGCATGTAAAAAAGAATCCATCATTTATTTTTCTGACAGTAAGCTTTGTTTTTGGAACCACCCCTGGACTGAACTGTGATTGTTTTATGTTTTTTTTTTTTTTTTTTTATGTTTTGTTTCTCATTTAAATTAAACTTGGGGAGTTTTTGAAGAGTTGTACACTATTTGGCAAAGTGATGCTCTTGTAAACTGATTTGAGTTCACTGCCATCACACAGCGTTCCTATCTTGTGTTTAAACTCGACCGCCAAAACAAAAAATGAGCAGAACGACATTTCATATCTTGAAAACTTCATGTTGGGGCGCTTGTATTTCAAGGCACCACTGTATGACTGTGAATTTTGCTAAAATCCTGTTGCTCTGACATCTGTGACAATCATTTGCTAAAAGAATTATAACGCAGCAAAACCCATTTGTCACCCCATTGATGCCATTTTACGTTATTTAGTAGCAACAAATAAAAAGACTTTCCTAATGCTATATGGTCAGCAAAGCAAAATCGAACATTTCTTGCAACACAATTGCCTAAATAGTCAATGCGATTCACGTAGATAAGTGTGAATCCATTCCCGCTGGTACAATTGACATGGATGAGGTCAAATGAATGGGGCGCGCACATTAGCTCAAGTTGGTCAATTGAAACAGCAAGACATACATTGTGTCACAACAGCCAATCAATGTAGTGAATGTACTTATTGGGTCACACATGGCGCCCCGTGAAGGTAGCATGTAGAAATAATGTAGGACAAAATAATCATTGGCAGTCTCTGGACACGCAAGCTTTACAAACCAGCCTTCGCCATGAACCCCATGAATGAAGTATCGAGCGAGGAAGTTGGTGTATCTGGTAAGTTTATTACTTTAAAGGTGTTCAACTGTGAATTAATATTAGAGTAGCATTTTGCATTCGCCTGCGTTATAATCAGAGGCAGGCACTTTGTCAGCACTAATAGACTGTCCGTTTTGTCGCCGACGAACACCCTTTTTGCCAACGGACCGATGAATGATGGGAATGCTAGGAAAAAAAAAATGGTGCCTTAAAAATGTCAGAATTGCAATTTTCACCCGGCATTGTAATCGTCGAGATAGACATTATGTCAGATGTCCGTCAACCAACCTCACTTTACAGTACCACCAAGCAGTGGAAAAATAAGTCTAGTTCAGTGAATAAACTGGGTTGGTTCAATCCACTACTTGTCATTCACAGTTATAACACCGATGACTTTATCAGAGATTTATTTGTAGTTGCTCCCTGTCTTAGTTCTGGTTTCAGGTTTCTTGCTGATAACAGCATTCTGGGATGTCTTTCAAGTAACCAATGAATGCAGAACAAATTTTCATTTTTTTCTATGATTAGCCCTTGGCCAGGAACTGCAAGAGATTTTTTTTTAATTTCTCTTATTAAAGACGTTTTTTTTTTTAGTCAATTCAAGTTCAGCAATACTTTGTTTCACTTGTAGTGTATGTGACATGAAATGTTTCACTTGTAGTGTATGTGACAGATGAAATTAAGACAAATGTTTTTGAAAATGTCTTTTACAGTTGTAGGGCAGGCAATTATAAATGACATCCACCATTTGAGGGTAATTTAAAGCATGCAAAAGCCATCTAGTAGACATGATTGTTAATTGCACTCTCATCCCCTGTATTAAACATGCTGGTTTATTATATCCTAGGGTTAAACAACTTAGCTGGCTTTGTTTTGATGTTAAACTTATATTACTGTGTTATGTTTCAATTGCAGTGTAACTGTAGAGCCACAGACATGGTGTTAACTTTAAGGACTAAAACAGACTTTTTTTTTTTAATGAGCGCTGACAGAAGTACAGCAGCGCCTGACAAATGATGGACAAAAACAAAAAGTCAAATGTCACCTTCTAGTGGTGGCGAAAGGTTGGGCAAAAATATACTGACGGACTGACGGACCGACAATTACAATTTTGAATGGCTTGAAAAAATGACAGAACGATGATGACAGAAAGGGCTCTTGGCTCTGACAAATGTCAGACCAGCAAAAAAATTTCTCTGGTTTTAACACTGATCGAGGCCACCTGATTGACAAGCCATATTCGTATTTCTTTGTTTGGTTCTATCAAAGAAGGAATAACACCTCTTCTTCCCTATTGTGATGTGGCACAAATTCAGCAGCTACAGTACATTTGTAACATACCACAATCAAGAGGCTAAGACCCAAGTACAGAATGACACTGTATGCATCTTTCATAGGTGTTATTTATAGTGCCTTGCACCTTTAAGAACAGAGATGTGCTGTGGCGTTTCGCCTATATCCAAGTTGTCCGAATCTCTCAGCTCCACCTTGTCATAGCCATACCAACCCAGCAGCTCGTTCATGGTGTTCTCTGCAAAACTCTGCATACAAACAAAAGAATGACATGTCATAATTTGTCAATCGGTAGGCTGTATAAGAAAACATTGAACGCCGTGTCAAAAATGACCATTTGTATAAAAATGCATATTGTTTCAATTTATGCCACCATAGTATTGTAATAAAATGCAGAGGTATTGTAATGCTATAGTGAAAAGGTCTAGTAAACATGAGTATGATAGTTGAACCTCTTGGGGCAAATAACAGCTATGCAGAAACCTATCCAGTTGACATACATTTACAGTATTTGCCTCTCATTTCATTTCATTACATTGCATATGTGATATGAGGAAGACATTTTACAAGCATGTTACAAAGCAGTGTATTTTCTCATTAGTTTTGCCTCCCAGTAGCTCTGTGTGCAAAACTTAGCACTGGTAATAAATGCATAGCTTTGCAACTCTGAGCCAGAGCATTGTTAATGAGCACTGACAGTACCTATTGATCTGTATTGATATAAAATACCACAATGGTGGCTTGAACACTGGGTGGATGTGACGTGAACGTTAGCCACAGTCCAAATCATACAGTAGTAGAAATGTTGGAGTGTGCTATTTGTGACGATTCAGCAATATTACTTATATATCCACATTGCTTGGTATAGTGTTTATAATCTAGCAATTTGCAACATCCAATGGCTTTGTAAAACTGATGTTATTTGCATGACCACATCACCTGAGAATAGCTATGTTTCGTCAGGCATTTTAAAATCTAAACTGTACCTCTTCAGTTTGATGTCACATACCGATTCACTCTACGAATATTTTCAAACATGATGCCTAAGAACAAACTGTGCAATCTGATGAGATATTCTCCTGGTACTTATGCAGAATTGAAACTGATCAGTATTTATGCCAAAGGTACTGTGAGGGAATCAGTGAACAACCACAGCATCAAATCAATGCTTCCTGTTGAATATAAACTATGGCAGTCACAGTCAATGTAAAACAAAACAGCAGAAGAGAGAAGAAAACACACAGCAACCTTTTCTTTTGGTGTCTATTTTTTTTTCCCGGGCACCATGTCCCTTGTGTCACCCCGCAACTTGGAGAAAGTGTGAGGATTATAACAAGTAGAATCTAATCCGAGTTGGCGTTTTATCAAAGCAGAACCATAAACTTGGCTCTGGGTTGCAACAGAGGAAACAGCAATGTACTGAAACAGCCACCGACAGGTTTAGTTTCCTGTGCACGGTATACACTGTACATGTCATTGATACATGTTTGCACTTCACGAATTCCTGCAATCAACCAATGTTTCCCAAGATTTATTTAGCAAAGGCACCCTATATTATATGCAAGGGTCTTCAAAGTTTTTGGGGTCAGGGACCCTTTTAGAAAGTAAATTTTTCAAGGACCCTCATTGCAAATGTTTGCAGAAACAAACAAACAAAAAATAAACATACAAACAATAAAAAAAGATATACATAAGTGCCCTTTTTAGATAGCATTCAATTATTACATTTTTAAAAATACAGTACATTAAACTGTTTTAATTGATTGCTTTATTGAAGTCATGAATACTTTCACAAATTAATATAAAATGAACACAAATAATTGTTATCTCTTCTGTAATTTAGTAGCATCAGTAGTACAGCTTAGTCATTTATATTATAAAACAGTAAACAAAATAAAGTACACCAAACATGACTCAGTTAAGTCTCATATGCAAATATTGTTATACTGTATCTTATTAAATGTATAGTGCATAAATTTAACCCTGTCCAGCCCATCACAAAACGCACTATCTACAGTTGCCAGTGGCGGCGCCAAAAAAACAACAAAAACAAAAAAGAAATTGACTAGGCCAAACAAGGCACAAATCTGTAACTGTTAAAATATCAGCTCAATCAGTTCCAAAACACCCACATTTTTTCACGGCCCCAACTTTGAGAAACATTGTTTTATATGATCCTTCCATCCATTTTCTTGATGTATAATATAGTATACCTACATTGGAGAACACATTTCCAGCACACCAGGAAAAAAAAAACTCAATGGCAAAAGGTGGATACTCATCGTTATTTTACTCCTTGCCGTCTAATATAAGAGAGTTTAATTATTCTGCCCCTATACTATTCAGCATAGTGTAGTGATGTGACATCCAGGAAGAAAATGTGTCCTTTGAACAGTTCTTCACTTTGAACGATGTGAACCGAGGCTTTGTAGTATTTGAAAGATGTGATAACTTTTGTCAAAACATCTCTGGTGCAGTCTACACATCTGTGACGGCCAATGCATGTAAAGCAGGGGTGGCAAACTCGGGCCACATTGTAGTTATAGTTTCTGTCAGAGGGTCAGAATGACTGTGAAGTGCCAGGGGTGGCAAACTCATTTTTACTGTGGGCCACATTGTAGTTATATTTTCTGTCAAAGAGCCGTTACAACTCTGAGGTCAAATAAATCTTAAGTATGATTGTCACACATTTACTTAGTTTTGAAATTGGAGGCCGATCATATGTGTTCAAAAGATGGACTGGTGACCAAAATAAAGAAAATCTTGTTTCACAAAAATTTTTTTTTTAAAAAATGCAAGTTTGATATTTAAGAGAGAAATAGTGATAATTTGCATTTTAAAATGACATGGCGGGCTGCATCTGGACCCCCTGGCCTTGCGTTTGACACTCATGACCTAGATTCAAGATATAGGTCTGTGGCAGGGATGTAAAACTAATTTTTAAAGTGGGGCGCATTTTGGTTTTGTGGTTGAAGTTTCTGTCAGATTGTGACAGAAACTTTTAATTCAGTATGATCTTTGAACTTTTACTTATACCAGAAATCAGAGGCCAGTAAAAAAAAAAGTATTCAAAAAGGGGATTGGTAACAGAAACAGCTTGTTGTTCCCCAAAAATATTTTATAGTTGAAGACAACTTGTAAATTTGGTGTCAGAAACTTGAAGTCACACAAAATGATGTGGCGGGTCGGATCTGGCCCCCGGGCCTTGAGTTTTTGCCACTCGTGATGTAAAGTGTACGGTAATTTATATTTGCTTATGTTCTCAAAAATAATAATAATTTGTAGAATTTTTCAAGTCAAACATGTTTTACGTACAACCTATGATGTGAAATGAGTTAACGTCATTAAAATTTATAATTTAGAAGAAAAAATAAATCATTTAGAAGAAAGCGGTATATACTGTATGAAGTGCAATTTATTACGAATCACAGTGTATTTTTTGGATTGAAACACTGATGTTTTTAAATATGCTCAAAAAACCCAAATGATATCAAAAGACCTTGATATCATGGATGACATATTGCTCTGTACAGAAAAACACAAAGAAATTATCCTCACTGTTCCAATACACAAAAACGACACTGCCAACCACTGTTTTTTTTCAGGTCTGCCATGCAAGACTTGAGTGGTCCTTTCACTTTTAATCCAGCACCACACCATGAGGTTGCATAATTTTGAAGTGTTCGAACATTAATGGCCCCTTTAGTGTGCTATTAATTTATGTATACTATACAGTACCAATCAAAAGTTTGGAAGCACCTTCATGTTCAAATAGTCAGCCAAATCAAACTATTAAACCTTTAAAAAAAAAGCACAGCTGTGAACTAATAGTAATTCCTTGTAATAAAGTATCATCCACCACATAAAGCTGACCGAAAAACTACCAAGGTGTGGACTGAAGAATCTAAATTATAAAACTTTATCAGTTTTGATGAACATTTTTGTTTAACAAAGAATTCCATCAATATTTTCTCTAACTTAATGACTTAAATAATTATCTACAATTCAGAAATTCATTAAAAAAAAAAACACTTGAATTAGAGGGGTTTTTCACACTTTTGACTCATATTGAAATTGGTAAGTATGTAAACTGACCAATACAGTATGTTGCTGAAACAGGAAAATACACAAAGGAAAATCAATCAATCGGTCAACAGAAGTTAAGGTTTTAATCCCAAAGATTTAAATAACCTTTAAAAGCGGAAAGCCTAGACTTCGATCAGATCTCGATTGTTTTCTTATGCTGGTGGATAAAACCAAATTATAAAAACTACGTGAATGTCAAAATACTAATACTGATACCGTGTCTTGAAGCATTTTCGTAACAGAGGAGGTCTAGGATTTTTTTCACACATAGGGGAGAAACAGAACTCCTGAAGTTATTTCAGTTTTTAGAAAATTAAATGAAAATTAAAATGTGAATAACATATTAACTATCAATGTAGATGCAGACTGCATATTGTTGTTTTGAAACCTTTTCATGAGCAGATGATTTAGGGAAACGGAATCGTCAGGCATCTTCAGCTTCTTCACTCTTGTTGAAACACTGATACAACCAGTATGGCTTCCGCTAACCATGACAATAGATAGAAACCAAAAATAAAACAAGATGAATTCCCCAAAACACATGCAAACTTTCACTTTTGCATATCCCTTGTCCATTTTGACCTTCTTTACTTTTTCTAGGCTCTCCCTCTCTGCTTTCATTTCCCTCTCCTTTCCTTGATATCTGATCTGCTGGAGACGCTCAGGTTACAGTTTTTACAGCTTAGCCAGCCCCGTGCTCCATACATTCCTTTCTCCCCTTTCTTTGCCTCTCTTCTTCCCTCCATGCCCACTCCTTCTTCCCTGTGATTACTCACCGGAGCTTACTTTGCCCTGGCACACATTAAGCTGCAGCCAGATGAAGGAAACACTGTCAGACTGTTAAGATTTCCAGTGGACTACTCACAGGGGAACATTGTGTATTAGAGTATGCGCGGGTGTTTTTTCCTCTCTGGCATTGGGCAAACATATTTAAATTAAAATGAGTTATAAGTATAGAATACAAAATGTTTTTTTTTTTTTGGGGGGGGGGGGGGCAATTGAATTTTGGAGGGGATGAGTTGGCCCACATACAGTGTCAGCAATAATTCCACATCTGCATATGAGCTTGTTTATGTTTATTAAACAAAAAAATTCAAGGTTGCGTACTAGTGAGCTACACTTGAGTGTCTTTTCTTTGTAAAATTGTTTTGATCCCTTAACCACATCCATTTCATGCAACTTCTCTGCGTATTGACAGCAATGCTGGAGTGTGTGTTCGCTCTATCACCAGTGCAGCTCTGACTGCTAATAGTCAAGTATTATTTGCTTAATTAAATACTGACATTGTAGTGTATTCACTTGAATGATTGGAGTGCAAGAATTATGGAAAGATACTGTCGTTCCAAAATGCACCGATGGTACTGAAAATAGCTGTAGTAATCATTGTGTAATAAAATTCCGCCTTACAGGAGATGTACCGTAAAAAAAAAAAAAACAATATGTAATTACTTCAAAGAATAATTATATTAAAAAAAGACCAATTTCAACAATATCTGAGCATAAGACACATCGTTTAGTGTACAATACTGACATCATGTATAGTACCAGACAAAGAATGGGATAGAATAGATTAATTGTCATTGTACAGCAAGCATAGAACAAAATTGAGTGTTGAGAGCGCTACTCTGATTGGTGCATAAATAAATAAACACTACCACCAGGTGTTTGGAAACACCCTCTAATTCACAGTTTTTGAATTTTAGATTAATTACTATTAAGAAATACTGACCAACTAATTTGGTAAATTAAAAAAAAAAAAGTAAAGATCTTCTGCCCAGATAACAGCTTTGTACATTGTTGTATCTTCGTGGTCAGTTTTATGACATGATGATACTTTATGACCTTGGAATGACTTTCACGTGACAGAAGTGTAAATATCTCGAATTTATTGACCTCAATGTGTGTGAGAGTGTTTGAATTCAAAGGAGCTTTCGATTTTTTTGACTGGTCCTGTACTTAAAAAAAAAAAAAATACAAATGGGTATTACTGTTGAAGCTTCCAGTATTGCAGAAATGTTCGGTATTATACTGGCAGCTGTGTTTTGAATGAGTCTGACCGACCCATAAATGTATTGTGATTATTATGGCGTGAAATCTGTTACTGATAGTAAATTTGGTTAAAAAAAAAAAAAAAGCAGTGAGAGAAAAACAGAAAACCTAAAGTAACTCCGTATAAAGGGACACATGATTTACGCAAGTTATTTTAATGTACTGCAATAAAACAAAATCTTGTAATATACCAATAACAGTAATAATGACACGTCAATTAAAAGAGAACCACAACAGATTAAAACAAGACGTTTTCATTACAGTGACAGGGGGGGCTGTAGCACATGGATGCGTTTTAATTCCAACTGGATTGGCCCAAACACACAAAAAAGGTTGTTTCAGGTCTCGCTGAGTGCCACCATTCCAGTGCTTTTTCAAACATTCTTAATAGAAATTCCACAATTTTCCCTGAAATGTTAACAATGATGAGTGTTTTGAACGCGATTGGCCGAAATGTGTACAAACAATGAATGCCGTGATGGGAGACAAAGCGACACACATCTGCCGTCCAAAACCGAGATCACTTTCTTTCTCCTCAATTAACGGCACCGGGCTCGAATATCATAATGTGTACCCGACAAAGGCCATAAAAGGAACCGACGTGTTTCGGGGACTGAACCTTGCAGGCCCAACACGGAAGACAATAAATGTGTTCCTGTCGAGTGCGTAAAGCTGACAACAGACGCACATCTGGATCCCACGCCTTAAGGCAGCCGGGCTGCACACGCATGCAAACGCACGCGCCTTTACACAGCCGACATAAGCACGTAACGCAGCATGAGGGGGCGAGTGTTCCCCCATTGATTTGCACTAATTATGGATGCCCTCCGTTTAGCATTTATAGTAATAATAGTAGCGGAGGGGCGAGGTGCATTCAATGCGCACGGGATTTTCTATGAACCTTTCATTAAAGATGTATTAAAAGACGAGAGGCGACACCGCTGTCACAAAGCGTTGCTGTTTGAATTGCTTTCTAACTTATGGTTAAAAATAATAATTGATAGTATGATGGTGATGATGTCGGGATGATGCTTGCTGTTGGCAGCGTGCGCGACAGAAACAATAGAACTTGGGTAATACGAAATGTGCAAATACATTTCAAGAGAAGTCTCACATGCAACATATTATTACACTTGTGAATGATTTACAAGTGAGGGCGACTCGTGCTTGAACACGCGCATGCTCCTCGCAAGCACTCCACGCGTAAACAGCATGCAGATCCGTTACCTTCATCTCTTCATTAATGTCTCTTTTCACCGGGTGAGCTGGTTTTCGGCTTCTTTTATTTTCCGGGGGTCTGCCCTCTTTTTCCATCTCTGCCATGTTTTCTCGCTGTTACTTCTGTCAATATTTGCCGAGGGTGTATATGGGGGTGCAGGTACTGAACGGGGGCGAGAGGCAGCTATTTACAGTCGCCAGACGGCGGATGTCTTGCAGCTTCCCAGCGGCTCGTTTGAAGCTGGTGATGCCAACGAGGGCTTGCCGTGCCGGGCTAAGTCAGCCATCTTCTGCCCGTCCCCTCCGCGGTCCGTGCGCCTGTGTTATGCCGCCTCTGTCCCAGAGTCAAAGGAGAGGTTGAGCGAGAGGGGAAAGGAGACAGGGGGAGGGGCCTATGCTGAAACATTATATGACGTGTCGGTGATTAGAGATAGGCTGTGTCTTCTCGGTTTCCCATGGAGCGCAATCAGTGCAGTCGAATCCGTTCAACGCAACTGGCTTAGCTAGTCTTCAAGAGGCTAGCAGGTGCCCTCGCGGCCGCCCATCTAGTCCACATAATTTAGTGATACCAGTGTGGCATGCAACTTTAAACTGCTCTTCGCGACATTTCGTAGTGATTTCCGGATGGAAGTTGCATACGAAGTGGTACCTTGAATGATGATTTCATGCATCTTTATAACTCAAGTATGAAATCAATTACACCACTGAAATGAAGTAAATTTCCTTTCATCTGTTCCAAACTCCCAAACTAGAGCCAAAAACTCAGTGATATCGGAGGAGAAATGTCCTGGGCAAAAAGTTTACTTGCTGTTGTTAGTATCTACAACAACACTGATAAATGTGGCAGCAGCATACGACAGGTTGAATATGGACAATACGTACTCAAGATGGACATACGCCCATTACTTTCAGTTCATCAGAGATAAAGAAAAGAAGAATGTAATTGTTAGGTGCACTTTGTGCGTGACTCCTAAAAAGCTGTAACTGCCAAATAGGACCAGTAATTAGACAAATCATTTAAAGTGGTGCCATAATAACGTGAAGTTCGCAAAAAGAAAACATGTGAAAGATTGCACTCTTTTGCTGAGGGATGCCACTTCCACCTCAAGCGGTTAGGAGATTCAAGGTAGAGTATGTCGTACATAAAACATATGCTGCTGTTTCCCACAGTGGATTCACCACCGGTTTTGGAACCTTGTC
Organism: Hippichthys cyanospilos; assembly: GCF_059441005.1. Lineage (NCBI taxonomy): Eukaryota > Metazoa > Chordata > Actinopteri > Syngnathiformes > Syngnathidae > Hippichthys > Hippichthys cyanospilos. The sequence continues at coordinate 16,846,036 of NC_142382.1, forward strand.
ATCAAGATCCCTGTCGCACCTAGCAATAATGACAAGGTAAGCGAATGCTAATTTTCACAGTACAATTGCTATTAATAATAGTCTATACATGTATCAAGAAACTCATCCTAAACAGTACTTTAAACACAATAACAATGATGCAGGCTAACTGCTAACGCTAGCGCCAGCAAAACCATTTAATCTTGAAACATCTGTCCCTAACCTAGCCAACTGAACTTGAATTTGAATATTAACGTTGAAACTGTGAAATGCATTGTTTTTTACAGACAGCATAAACAACGCATCACCATGCTGTGAAGCTAAGTACTGAAGGGATTAAAGTACAAAGAAAATATTTTGTATATTGTCTTGAAAGGTTTACAATACAATACAGATGAAATCATTTGTAGTGTTTTTAGACTCAAGCCAACCTTCCACTGAATGTGTAATGAGCGTAATGAGGTATATTTAGAATGGCAAATCCATATTTCCAGTTGAGAGTGAGAGAAATATAAAAGTAATGCAATATTAGTGTAATGCATTACATTTCAAATACAGTAATATTGTAATGGAACTAATTACTTTGAAATGACAGTAATATGTAATAAATAATGCATTATAGTTTTGAAGTAACTTGCCCAACACTGGTACACACAATAAAATAAATTTAAAAAATATATGATTGGCTGGCAACCAGTTCAGGGTGTCAGCCTACTGCCCATGCCCAAAGACAGACATGTCCACGACCCATATGAAGTTATGTTAGGGACGGGGTGGGCAACCTTTAACATTCAAAGAGCTATAAAGACCCGGTTTCCACAGAATAGGCAAGACAGTGAGCCTTGTCGCTGGCTTGGGGCTGCCTATCCAAGGAGAGAACATGCAAATGGATTTGAACTCCAGTCCCTATAAACACACACACATACACACATATGTAAAACAAAGCGTAAGCTTCTGTTTTGACTGGCTCCTGTGAAGCAGTTTTACAGGACCGTATTTCTTTGGTAGCAGCCACAACGTTCGAAACACAGAGAATGCAAATTTTTATTAAAAAAAAAAATGTGTTACAGGATTAATGTCTTGCACATAAACGTTGCTCCAAACTCAGCAGTGAGTCTACACTGCCACTCGCATCAACCACTTCCGGAAGGGAAATTCTAGTGTGCTCTTTTTCCTTTGTGTGCTCTGTATTTCTTGAATGTTCTTATTTTCTTGCATACATTCTTCTTCCCCCGGCCACTCTGGTTTCCTGACACATCAAAATCACATGAATGGAAGGTTTATTGGACACTCTAAATTGTCCTTAGGTGATTGTGAGTCTTGTTTGTCTTTGTGTGCCCTGCGATTGGCTGGCAGCAAGTTCAGGGTGCCTACTGCCCGAAAACAGCTGAGATAGCCACCACCAGGATAGGTCCAGCCACCCGAGAGAGGATAAGCAGCTAAAGATGCTGAAAGGATACACATCAGGCCCATAAAAGACATTTTAATATAATGGAAAAGTTGATTTATTTTTATCATTCCTTCCAAAATGTCATACTTTCAAATATTATCAATTAAGAGCCCACAATGTATGTGCTTTCAAGTATTTATTTGTTTATTTTTTAATAATTTGTGTTTCCAGTATATAAAGCCATGAAAGGAGGGTTTAAAAAAAATGCTGTGAAGATACTCTCACCAGTTCTCATAAAGAGAGATAAATGAAGATCACATTTAATGAATCCAAATATTATACTTTCAAAAAAATGTATCAATCTTTGATAACTGGTAGGAATTACTTTTGCCTTAGCAACTGCTACTATGTGCCATGGCATTAAGTCAATCAGCCTGTGGCATTGCCGAGGGGTTATGGAAGGCCAGAGCTTGATGGTTGCTCTCAGCTCTTCTTTGTTTTTGAGTCTGGTGTCTCTTGTGTGTAAAATAGTGACATGCAAGTCAATTCCTTGTCTATCTTAGATTACTCACCTCGGCATTGGTTATAAAAATTTTATAAATATATTTTTAATTTTGAATGACAGGTTCATACCTTATCAACAATTTCCATTACCGGTAATTACTGCATACTGACATATCATTTGTTTTTCACTGAAATTAATGTTATCAATACATGTTTTGTACCAAGATCCCTGTATGGACTAATGAAAGCCTCTCAAACAACAAAATTCCATGTCTGCATGTTCTAGTCAGAGTATAATGTCTCAGCATTCGGAATCTAGGTTTACATCCATCCATTTTCTTGAGCCGTTTTTCTTCACAAGGGTCACAAGCTTGCTGGTGCCTATCCCAGCTGACTTTGGGTACTAGGCTGGGGAAACCCTCAATGGCTGCTGGCCAATTACAGGGCACACAGAGACAAACGACCATTCACACACCCATTCACACCTAAGGACAATTTAATAGGTCCCATATACCTGCCTTACATCTTTTTGGAGTGTGGGGGGAAATCAGACTACCAGGAGAGAACCCATTCAGGCATGGGGAAAAAGAGTAAACTCCAAACGGGGAGGTCAGAGCGTGATGGGGACTCTGAACCACTGCGCCACTGAGCTGCCTATCTAGTTTTACACTTCAAAGCAAATTTCGTGATTTCTGCGCATTGTGGTTTCAAATCATTTGTGATGGTTTAAACAACATGATGCAGGTACTGTAAATGTTTGAGTAACACTCAACGATATCTACCTGACAAGAGAAACCTCATAATCAAATTTACAAGAGAAAATTTATCATCACATTTGTATCAATGAAATGTGCATGTAGCATTTCTCCAAGGCTTATTGGTACAACTGTATGGCACAAGGTTACTGACATTTTCACCAAAGAGACAGTTTATCCCAGCCGTCTTCGGGGAGTAGGCAGGGGACACCCGGGACTGGTTGCCAGCAAACCGCAAGACACACAGAGACAGACAAACATTCACACTCACACCTAAGGGCAATTTGGAGTGTCTAATATATGTACTGTACGACGCATGTTTTTGGTAGGAGACTGGAGTGCCCCAAGAACACTTTGTGAAGAACACTGGTTGCCATCCAAATGCAAAGCACACAGAGACAAACAACCTTTCACACACACAACCACACCTAAGGACTATTTGGAGTGTCCAATATACCTTCCAAGCATGTTTTTGGAATGAGACCAGAGTGCTCCAAAAAGACCCACTCAAGCAAAGTGAGAATATGCAAATTCCACACAGGAAGGTTGGGACAAGTTGTAATCGAACACAGGACCTCTGAACTGTGAGGCAGACATGCTAACCACTCTTCCACTGTGCTGCCAATATAATCAGTTAACAAAATAAATAATATATAACAAAAAAGATAATTAGCAAATTTGAATGGTCGAGAAAAGAGCATTCGATTCATGGGTGAACTCTCTGGTGGTCAGTTCTGCAGGTGCCATGTCAAAAGCATTCAACTCTCAAAAATTGCATTTATGTGATCAAACTGCACCTTTTATCCCGAAGAGCATAAGGCACACCTGTGCAACAATCATGCAGTTGATAATGCCACATATGACGATGAATGGATTATTTTGGCAAAGGATCAATGCTGGAAAAAAAAATACGATTTGGATTTGTGGCAGGCCAGTCCAGGGTGTGCCTTGCTCGTCACCTGAAGACAGCTGGAATGGGGTCCAGCATGCCTGGGACTCAATGCTGATAAGGGGTTCAGAATGGGTTGGTATTTTAAAAGGAAATAAACGGCTTCCCAAAGATAAAAAATGTTTTGGAAAGAAACATTGGCAAAGCAAAGAATCAACTCAGAACAAGTTTTCAGAATCTTTTTGAATACTGTATAGTGTTGTTCTTATTGTTCATCGATGAATAAACATCTCATTTAAAAAAAATTCACGTTACTTCTAAAAAAAAAAAAAAGTGAAGGTTTTTTTGGGGGGGTGATGTTTATTTTGCTGTATAAATTCTCAAAACATTCTCAAATCTCTTATAAAGAGATGCATAACTCAATTTTAGTTTTTACTTTTGTAGATGTATATATTAGTTGCTGTATTTTTTATGTGATAACTTTTAGAAGTAATTGAATTATTTCTTTTACTTTGACCGGTCTGGTTTAATTTAATTTAATTTTAATTTTACACCTGTATACGTAGTTCTACTTGAATCCGATTCCTCTAGCCATCTCTGGATTTACAGTCAAAGAAAAAAATCCTGATACCTGTACGCCTATTTCGCGATTTTAAGCAATACGATTGTTTCATTAAATTTGTGATTTTCATTTAGGAGTAAAAACGCGTATCTATGGAAAATTAATGTAACGCGATAGTGTGCCAGGATGTGACGTAGTTGGCGTGTGATGACGTAAGTGTCTATGCCTGTCAAGATGGCGGCGCACTGTGACAGGTCGTGTGTTGTGAAACAGCTAGTTGCAAAGCAGTGAGTTGTCTCTGGATAAATCAAATCAATGAACACAATTTAACGGGATGTGGCTTCGGATGTATTCAATCGTAAAATGGCATGACATACCTGTAAGGCGCTGATTGTTTATTCGAGGGAAAATGTTTGCGCCTGTATGGACGCGACTCCCATGTACAGTCTGGCACGGAGTAGTGCAGAGGACGTTGAGTCGTTTCTCCAGTCCAGGACCTTCAAACTGGAGTAAAGTGGTGTCCGACGCCGAGAAGATTGTGGGTTATCCAACTTCTTTCATGAGCCTCCGCTGTCTACTCAGTGACGAGTTCAGTAACGTCGCCATGCATGTCAAGAAGCTGGTCGGAACCCAGCACCCCCTACTGAACACCGCAAGGTAAAATTGTTTGTTATTCCATTTGTGACCATTGGTTTGACATAAAATTAAATAAATTTCAGTGCAGGGTTTTACCAACACAAAAAGGTATTACAATGTAACCACCAAGTTCAAATACATTACTATAATTTGGATAAGTGAACGTGAGAGCACGTGAGTGCAAGAAAGAATTATGGCGAGTATGTGACGCATTGCCACAAAAAGAGCCAAAAATTATCATGCATCCCTCCATTTTACACCCATCTTAAAAAGCACAGGAGATGTTCGAGCTGTGCTTTTTCACCTGCCTTTGATCAAATCCTAGAGGTTTGGTGAGTTGGTCTCAGGGGTTTGGTGGAGCCTCCATTGCGTAAGTCAAGACATTCCAGACTCATCTTGACAATTGGTGATGGGACGCCCTGATGGCCATCACTGGTTGCAAATCATCTATTGGCATTGCTTGGCCCTTTATAGCAATTAATTTTGTGCAACATTACAATAACATATATAACATACAATTTTTACTAAAGAAGGGTTTGGGGAATGGACATATAAAACTAATTTGGATAGTTGAAATAAAGTTTAGCTCTTGCTTTTAGTTGAAAGGGACAAAGTGTAATATATAGACCAGTGGTTCCCAACCTTTTGATCACCGCGGCACGGTCAATGCCTTAAATTTAGACTGCGTGGGGGGGGAATCTGCTCTAGAGCTGTCTGCTCTAAAAACCACATCATCCTTGTCACTACGCCTCAGATTTATATTGATATATTATATTGGGTCTGGCTGCTTTAAAAACCACATCACAAACGTATGAACGGGGCTTTCTGTCGCTGTTGTAGCTTTTGTCCACTTTTTTTTTTTTTTTAAATCGCGCGAGGAGAGGGGAGGGGAGGGGAGGGGAGGGGAGTGGAGCCAGCTTCCTGTGCACGGTATGGAAGAGTACTACATGAGTACGCTGCCAGGTGCTAGACCGCACAAGCACACAGATTGGATAATTTCCCACGGCACACCTGACAATATCTCGCGGCACAGCACAGTGGTTGAAAAACACTGATATAGACAGTAAGTATCTAGAAAATCACTATAAATTTCAGTTCAATCAAATCAACATATTTTTTTAAATATAGGTCTTGTAGGTCTAGTAATCCCTATGTATATTACATAGGTAGCGCCGCTTGGGGGCAGTCAGTGTTTCTTTTAGCCACGGAAAGTGAAAGAGGAATACTTTCCCCAACCTAATTCAAATCATGTGTTGGATGTCTGTGTCTTATGTGCAGCTGAGCGAGTTTCTTTTTTGTACGTCAATCGCAAATAAAAATGGAAAAAGGAGGAAATGGAAGGTTTGTAGGTCAACTCTAAATAAAAAAAGGAGACGGAAGAGAAGAGGGAGTGGATGAGGTGGAGGCTGGGGCGGTGGGTTTTGCTACATGGAGCACAAGTTTCACACCGGTGTTGGGAGTTAGGATAACTAGTTATTCCCCGCATTTGAGTTCTTTCACTAAATAAAAAATAGAATGCCAGCAAAGATACAACAAGCATCTACCTTTGAGAGAACGTCCAAAAACAGCAGCTGTGGCTTCCTTGTATCGCTGCATGCACATGTTGTTGCCTGATGTTAATCCTTGTGTGCCTGGGTCAACTGTTCTGCTTACTTGACTGGTAAGAATGGCGTTTGCACTCAAGAAAAGTGTGGAAGAGGTGGATTTTCGCAATGGAGTCTGTACTGTTCAGCGCTTGTGTCAGTCGTCATGTTTTGTGGCCAATGGACTTCCCACCTCCTGCTGTAGCCTTGTATTTGAAACCTGGATGAATTTACCGGCATTGACATATTTGCTCGAGTTTTTTACATTCCGTGTTGTTGTGCATTGAAACCAATGACAAATTGTATTTGCTTGCTCTCTTGCTCACTTGCCGTATGCTTCCAAAGTATGGTCTCTCTGAGACAACGTGCGCATGCTTCATTCACATAACATCAGTAAACTACAATTCTTATTTCTACACAACGCAGCTTTAAAGTGTATTTCTCAGTTATAGTTTGGTTACCAATTATTGTTGTTGACTATGTATCTTCTTTTGAGCATTTTTACATTAGGGGTTGATGTTGTACTCACCAACTTTTTTGAAACTGATTCAGTCACTGAATTGGTCATTGTTTTCCCAAAGTAAAAGTCGATTATTGTTTTGTATGGCTTTCACATTGTGTTTCATACCAGGAGTTAGTTTTTTTTATCATTAGGCGCTTATCTTACGCATCTCTTTGAATGTACTATATACTGTACTGCAGGGGTGGCCAAGTTCGGTCCTCAAGAGCCACAATCCAGCCTGTTTTCATTGTGTCTCTTCAACTAACACACCTGATTCAAATGATTAGCTCATCAGCATGCTTTGCACAATCCTAATAACGACGCTGATTTGACTCAGGTGTGTTGGTTGAAGAGATACATTGAAAACAGTCTGGATTGTGGCTCTTGAGGACCGAACTTGGCCACCCCTACTGTACTGTATGAGAAATATGTACCCGCTTGTGGAGAAATGTGATAATACCTCAAATGGCTGGTATAGATTTAGCAACCATGCATTTTTTCTGGGTTACAGATTCTCATTTTATGAATCCATATAGGGCTATAAAAAAGAAAATCAGTTCTAATTAATTAACGGTAATTGTTCTTTCTTTTTAAACCTCTCCTTGCTTTCCATGACCTGGTGGATGAATGTTCTGCACTTTTTTTCTCTTAGGTCTAATGTTAGCGGTTCAAATCCGGGCCCTTGCCTTCCCTTTTGGGATCTACATCTTCTTTTTTTGATTGTGTGGGGGTCTTCTTTATGCTCCAGCTAACTTTAGCATTCCAAAAACATGCTCCTGAGACTTACCAAAAACTCTTTAAATTTTCCGAGGAATGATTGTTTATGGCGGCTCGGCGGAAGAGTGGATAGCACGTACGCCTCACAGTCCCGATTTCAAATCCAGCTCGCTCCGGCCTTCCTGTGGGATGTTTGCATCTTCTCCCCGAGCACGCATGGGTTCTCTCTGGGCGCTCAGGCTTCCACCTGCATTCCAAACACATGCGTGGCAGGTGTATTGCCCAACTCTAAATTGTCGTTAGGTGTGATTTGGTGCGTGAATTGTTGTTGTTCTCTGTGTGATGATTGTTCAAGTATTATCTGCCCTGCGATTGGCTAATGGAGGGTGTTCTTGTCTGAACATCTTCTCTCACAAAAACAGGTAAAACACACAGTTAGTCCTTTGACTGGCTACAATCAGGCCTAGTGTTATTTAGCGTTTGATTGAAAACAACAACAGATGCTCACAGCAGTGGATGACACAATCCAGGTCTACTGAAAATTTACTCCTGATAATTAAAAATTAGTTTGAATTCTACTTTGCGACGTCGTGCTAATTCTTATACAAAGACAGAAGAATTATTTTGAGGTTATTATAAGTTCAGGCAGTAGTGGAAAGTTCCTGTAGAAGGCGTGATGACCTGGTCACAACCCTTTGAAGATGACAGCAGCCCATTTTTCTCATCTCCTCTGTCCCCCTCCATCACTCTTTTATCATACCATCCATGCTCCATTCCCTTGCACAGACAGGATTGATTGATTGATGTATGCTCTGGTAGATGATGACATAAATATTAATCACATCCTAGCCCTCGGGCCACTGGCCCTTTACAAACTCGCAAAAGAGAGCTTCCTCAGAACTGTTCGTTTTTTCTCTTTTGCAGGTTGAATGTTTGCCACTGTGTAAAAGACAAAAACAACAACAAAACAAAACGATTGGTCAAAATTGAACCTTTTTAATAGGTTAAAGGAATGATGGGCCCAAAGGTTTTTATTTATTTATTTTTTTGTGGAATGAGCGAAAAATGTAACGGCGGTGTGTGTGTGTTACTCGGACTATTTGAATTTCTCATATATTCATTCTGTTGTCCCTTGTTTTTTGCATTCTCATTTCGAGCCACTATGCCTATGTGCATTCCCTCCCTCTTTTCATGGTCCATCTCCCACATCCACTCTATCCTCCGCCTACCCCTGTGGTGCAGGGGTGGGTCAAAATGGGGGAAGGGGGGTGCTGTGACGGTGGCGGGTGTGAGGCTGTGAGGCTGTGAGGCTGATGTCTGCGCATTGAGCAGTGGGGGTGTGGCCGCTTGTCTGCCTCGGAGCCCCTAACGAGAGTGTGATTCATTGCACAAGGGGCTCCCATAGGGACAGGATTAGAGGTGCTCTGTTAAGCGCTCCCATGAGACATTAAAAAGATATTTAATCTATCTACCACACAGGCAGCGACCATTGCACTCCAGTGCTTGTTTTTGTACATACATTTTTTTTGTACACTACAAATAGAGTACTTTCTTGCTGTGAATCTGTGATTTCTAGCTGTATAATTCTTTTTGTTTTAGTGAATGTTTATAGCCCAACTAATACCAAATTCTACCAGATTCTAATATGATGCAGGTTTCACTCTTATGAAAAATTACTACTGTGTTTAAAGATGACCTGGCAAAAAATAAATAACAGAACATGGCCCACATCCAGTTTGTCCACATAGTCTCTGATTGGGGCACGTCATCTTTTCAAAATCATAACTAAACGTTATCCATGTGTGATATGTGGTGCTTTAGAAAAGTTCTGATTTAATTGTCATGCGCATGTGGTTGTCAACAGTACAAGCGAACATGAATATGGTCTTATTTTCAGCGTTGCCAAACTGTCCTGATCCCTCTTGTGACTTTTTTTTTTTTTTTTTTTTATCTTTATCTGTAAAAAAAACACAATACAGCAATGCTGGTAGTGGTCTTCATTAATGATGCACTGAAAATTCAGCCACCAAAAAGCTTTGGCCTAAAATCACCCACAAGTAAATTTTTGAATTTGGCCCAAAAGACTTTAGTCACCAAAACAACATTTCTGAAAGACGAAGTGAAGAAGTAAGCAAAATGATGTCTTTGAAATCCTTATTGATAATTACTATGCAACAATTGAATCATCTGAACACTTTTATTGTAATTGAGAGGTGCATTAATCAACATTTAAATATAAGCTCCCATTTCAACCACTTTTTGGCTCTTATCCTGGTGATGTTTTACTTATGTTTTCTTTCACAAAATCATTTATTTTTCATTTATAAAATAAATATTGAAGGTGTAATATGCTATTGACTATAGAGCACAGGTCTCAAATTCAAGGCCCAGGGACACATCACATCATTTTATCATACTGATTTTACTTTATGTTTCTTACTAAAATACCTTCAAATTGTCTTCAAATTTTAAAAAATTGGGAGGGAAAAAACAAAATTCTCTTTTGAACAGTTTTTAATTGCCCTGGGTGTTTGTCCGCATGTGTGTTTTATCACTTACGAGGTCCCATATTTCAGGCTCATGATAGCTTTCAGTGAAATGTAATTCTGAAGTGAGATGTCACCAAATATAATTGCATTGCGACAGCCCAGTTCATTGCTCTCTGGTCATGTTGCTGAGTTTGTTTTTTTTCCTCTTTCTTTGTAGAGGTTTTGTCTCCGACAATAGGAACAACCTTCAGATGAGAGGACTGGTTGTCCTTCTTCTTTCAAAAGCTGCAGGACCGAGCCATACATCCTCAGATCCCTTAGCTCAAGACATGGTCAGTGGCATCTACCCCAGGTAAATCCACCTATGTTACTGCCATTGGTTTAATATAGGGCTGCACGATTATGGCCAAAATAATAATCACGATTATTTTGGTCAATATTCCGATCACGATTATTCATCATGTTTGGTCAAACATATATATATTTATTGCTATTTTTTTGTTAAACAAGCAGTATATACTGTATAAACAAGGCTTGATACTTAAAAATAATAAGAGTAAATTAAAATAAATAAAGTAAATAATAATTATGGGAAAAACCTGCTTTGTCCAAACCATTGAAAAGAATGAAGCCTACTTAGAACCAAGCACATACTACAACAGACCTGTAAGAATGCCTACAACATCCTTTTTTTTGCAAGAAAAACAGTACAAAAGTACCAGAATCACTCGGTGAGTATGGACTTAGCAGTCAAAATGTCATTTTTGGTCATTTCAAATCCAATTTATTTGAATTTTTGCCAATCACATTTTCCGAAATGGGTCTCAATTTACAGCTAGTAAAAACTAATAATTGGGGCTGAAAAAAGTAGAGGCTTTTGGCATGCAAACATGTGGTAAACATTGTCATCTAAAGGCTTTTAGGGTGAAATTGAAACCTGATATATCCGTAGCGCGCCAGTGAAACCAACTTGCGTTGACATTGTGTCCCACTCTTGACGTGTGAAAGACATGAGAAATTTTGCCGGGTAGTAGATTCAAACTATCAAAATTCTAAAATTCTTCCAAGCTTTTTTTTTTTTTAAATCAGACTCCTGGCTTATATATTCACTGGCAATATATATTCACACCAATTTTTAAGCAACAATGCTGAAGTTGGCTTCACAGCACGCTCCAGAGAATCAAGCCTTTCATTCCACCTTAAAAGACCGCGAATGCGCTTTCTTGCCGTTAGTTGGTTTTGTTTCCCACATGTTTGCATGCAGAAGCGTATGCTTTTCTCATTCTTGTGTCATTATCAAAACAGATTTTAACGTTCTCCTGCTGCTACAATAACACAACGACCTGTTTCGTTATCTCCACCTTGATAGCTGCCAAATGAGATTGGAAAACAAACTGAAAATAATTGATTTTAAAATCACAATTGCCTAAGGGTGATGCTGGCCATCTTTGACAGCCTCCCATCAGCACCAGAGTAAAATGGTGTTGAGGTTCTCAACTGATTCTTAATCTACACATTGCCAGCTGTCCATTGAGACCTATTTTGGAAAATCCGATTGGCGAAAATGGAAAAAAAATTGACTTTGAAATCACACAAACATTACTCCATTCTCCTGTTGGGTGATCCTTGTCATCTTTGACAGCCTCCCATCAACACCAAAGTAAAATGGCGTTGAGTTTTTCAACTGATTCTTAATCTATACATCGCCAGCTGTCAAATGAGACCCATTTTGGAAAATACGATTGGCAAAAATCTTTTAAAATATTCTTTCAAAATCTTAATCTTAATGCCTTTCGTTAGACTCTACCATGTAATAGTAATGAAAATAAAGAAAAATACATTGAATGAGAAGATGTGTCCAAACCTTTGTCCTGTACTTCATGTCTGTCTATACCAGGGGTGGACAAACCTTTTGGCTCTCGGGCCACATTGACTTTTAGAATTTGTCAGCTGGGCCGCAGGCGAAAAGATACGATACATATAAAAAAATGCATGTTAACTGTACATATCAAACATAAACATAGCTTGTAACACTCAAAGCCAATCTATGTCATTTAGCGCTGGAAAATTGTATTTTCAAGTAACTCCAAAAGTGATATAATCTCCTGTTTGAGCTTCCAGACATGTTAAAATACTTTTCCTAAACTTAACCAGTGGACATTAGAATGGTACAGTAACTTTGTGTGATTAGAGTTAGTTTCTTTGAGAAATAGAATAAACTGATGATGGCAAACTCTCCTCGCTCGATTAACGTTAACAGGTTTTGCAACGTGGTCAACCTGCAACACGGTTTTACACAGTGCTTCCTAGTGAATAATGTAGTGTAGGAACATTACCTCTTCATCCCAACACTTCTCCTGTCAGATTTGGTGATCCATCTGTGATAACATTGACGAGGGTACTCCAAGGTAACTTGTGCCCCCATATGACCATTGATATACTATTAAATAAGTCCTTTCCCCTTGTTTTTTCTTTCAGGGATTCCATATCCAAAAGTCCTCAATTATCTTGAAGTGAGCAGTATCCTTCATTGCTTTTGTCCAGTGCTGAAGAATATAATGAAAATGATGCCACTTTATTGTTTAGCTTGCTAGTTAATGCTCGTCCATTACGTCAATACGGCAGGTCACTAAACTGCATAATAAGTTGTTTGGGTTTTTTTTCTTCAAATTTGTTCTTGCACTCAGGACATAAAGCTTGAGGTCTCTACCTTGCAGTCTGTCAGAGAAATCTCAGAAAAGAAGACTAGGACAAGCCTAGCTGCTTAAACAGCAAAAAGAGTAACTGAGATTTCTCTGACACAGTCTTAAAGAAACTCCTCTTCTAGGAAAGGCTTGGTGGCTTTTGTCAGTGTTAGCTATACATTCTTGTGTTGAATAGTTGCTGGCATAAGTAGATGCCTTGGTGGACAAGTGACCGCTGCTATTATATTCTTTAAAAACCGCCACAGTTTCTTGGCAAATAAGACAAACAGCCTTGGACCGGACTACACAATAAAATAAAAAATGTGTCCATTCTTCCTTAAACACCCGGTACTCACTGTCAACTTTTTTTTTCTTTGACATTGCTGCAGATGGGTTTATCATGTCTTTGCACCTGCTGTGACACCCAGTGTTGGTAGCTTGTCATAACAACTCAAAATGAAATGAATGGACTCATTCAAACCAAACCTTAACTCTGTGCCATCATAGGCGGGCCAGATTAAAAAGATCAACGGGCCGGATCCAGCCCGAGGACCTTAGTTTGCCCATGACTAGTCAATACAATTGTATTCCAACGTTTATTATGTTATGGCACATATTCAGATATGCCGATAGTTATGGTTTGGGGTGATCAAAAATTTTCCAGTGATGATGATGGAAGGAGAGGTCCAGCATTTATTCCACAGTTAATAGGTTCATAAAATTACATAATTATTACTGTTAATTCTTACTGTTAATTGATGAATCATTTGATCCTTTTTTTATTTTAAAAATGTCCAAAACCTCATAATAATACAGCTTCATAATCATAAATATTGTCGGATTTCTGTACTCCACCATGAGTACCATGTGGTGGATCAAAATAAAACATTTTGGTAAAACCTTAACTTTGAAAAACAACAATGAACATTTTTTCTGACGCTTCCAACTGAACCAGTAACAGTCATATTTTATTTGTTTGTGGATTTTTTGCAATGTCAATTTAAAATAATGTCATGATTTGAATAAAGAGGGGCAAAGTGTAACATTTATCATCGCGTAAGGGACAGATTAATCGAATATAAAATGATCATTAGTCGCAACCCAAATTTGGTTATTTTTGAGCATCGTGTTAACAGAATGGGGGGAAAAAAATACAAAACAAGCTTACAGTTAATATTCAAAAGCAGTAGGTTTGCGTTTAAAGAATTATCCTAACCCTCATTCTCTAATTGCCATATTGGTCATAATTTATTGTAAATGTTATCAAAGTCGAGAGTTGCTCCTGTATCCTCAGATCTTTTCAGCTTTTCTTGCACACATTATATGCAAGCATGAAGATGAAGTATTACCAGGCCAATTGGTTTCCAAAAGTTGCAGCTTGCTGCTGTGTTTTGCATGGCGTGTGCTCTGGTTGCCTGAAAGGGTTTCTTTCTTACTACTTGTTGCTTGCTGGGCCAATTCTCATACTGTATTTTTGGAGTGGAGCATTATTATTATTATACAGACACATAGAGTAAAAAAGCTTAAGTCCCAATTTACGTTCATGTTACCACTTGCGTCATTCCTTCACTGCACTGTGATGGACAGCCTGACTATGCGTATAGACACGCACGCAGCATGACTTGATCACCACATTTGTGCTTCCACAAGCTCTCCCTTTTACCTTTCTCAGGCTCATTAGCACCTCTGGTGATGGCGAGATGGAAGGTGGGGGATGATTGAAACCTCTGGGGAATGGTCTCCTCCCTCTTGACAGGCAGCATTTGTAAAAGATTCCCCACTCTGCTGCCTGACACTGATGATTCACCAAAACACAGCAGTGATTGATGGACAGACGGGAATGTTGGATGGATATGTTGATAGCTACTGTAGATAGGACAGACAGAAACGTTAGTTGATGAGTTATGTGATGCAAACAGTGGGATGGATTTGAGTGAGTGAGTGAGTGAGTGAGTGAGTGAGTGAGTGAGTGAGTGAGTGAGTGAGTGAGTGAGTGAGTGAGTGAGTGAGTGAGTTGCATGCCACTGAACACATCACATTGTCCATATGATAGAAGGGCCTCCTCTTTGAAGACACTCTCACGGCTGCATCTGATGGCAAGGGAGACAGCTGAGGGAGGAAAATGGCATAGAACACTCAGGACGAGAGGCGTGGTGAGGGGCGTTACGACTCTGCAAGATGGCATCAGTTGCTATGCAACCAGGCACCAAAGCTATTTATACACAACCCCCCTTGTCCCCCCTTTTCCCCACCGAAAGCCCCGGAGATACGTAACTGGACTGACAGATAGGAGATAAAATGTTTGGGACATACTGTGCGTGCTGAAAGTGTTGACCTCATTCCTCCATGTGAACTTTTGTGCTGTGGTCCATTAAATAATTATTTTCAAGTGCGTCATATCTTTCATGACAATAAAGAGCAGCTACCAGGTTTTACTGAGGATAAAACAACAATAAAAATATGTCTAATGTCTGATATTTTTAAATTTTATTTACACCCTGACCTGTCTTGTGATCACTTGAATATGTGACTGTTTGATGAGCCCATTGTGGGCATGTTTGCAAATTATTCCTCTTGTACAGTATAATGTCACCTACAGCAATTCCATAACCAATTCCAAAAATAACAACATTAATCATCAACAAAACTTATCAAGCCAGTTCAAATTTCATTTATAAAGCAAATTTTAAAAAACCATAGTTAACCAAAGTGCTATACAGTGAAATAAAAGTGCAAATAGAAACATATAAAAACATAAAACACACAAACAAACTACAACACAGATGAGACAGTGTTGCTAATGCTGATGAGCGATATGTGAATCAGTTGGCCTGTATTAGATTTGTGCCCAAGCAGCCATGCATCACCAGGTGTGTTTCTTTATTTTTTTTTAATTTTTTTTTTTTTTTTGGGGGGGGGGGGTTATTTTATTTCAAATTTAAGTCAAATCATTGTTTGTTTTCAGGAATTAAGTTAAATGACAACATCTTCATTTTGGCTCATATAGATGTGAGTCAATTCACATTTATCCACAGAGAATAGATAAAGGAAAGATACATTCATAGAAAAAGATTCTAATAACAGTTTACTAATGTAGACGTATTTGATTTGGGGCAGAAAAAGAAGCTGACCACATGTATATTATGAAAGTAAAGTTTCTTAAGTCAGTGCTTCTCAGTTATATTTTGCAAAGCCCCCACTAGGAAAGGAAAATACCCCCCCCCCCCCCCCCCCCGCCACTTGCCACGGTGACCATAATTAAGATTATTAGCCATAAAAATTGTATAAGTATACCTAAAACTGTATCCTTTTTCATAATGACACAAGAAAAAAGCAATATAAAAAAAATCAACAACTGCTAACGACAATATGTGTAACAAAGTGCCTGAGGAAAAATAAATGCCAATTCCTATTTTATCACAATTACATTTCACATGGCAAACACAAATCTTTTTCCCTGCGGTGATCCGCACCCCCCCTGGCATCGCCTTGTGCCCCCCGCCAGAGGGGCCCACCGCACTGTTTGAGAAGCACTGCCTTAACTCAAAAGTTTGTTTTAAATTGCTCTTTTTTTGCAGTAGTTGACAAACATTAATTTGAAATATTTTGTGAGACAATTGCAACTCAGTATAATTTTTAATATGCTCAACATTACTGTTGCTGGATCAATATTAATCCAGAAAATTTGGACCTAATGTACCAATGCAATAATTTGAAATAATACCAGTGAAATGATTATGCATATTGTAATGCAAACAGAAGGCTCCATTTTGACTTTCATCACTAATTCTACTAAAAATCAACTGTTGTTTTCCCGAACTTAACATTTTACTATAATATTTTAATCATCTCTTTTCTCTCATCACAATAGTTTCCCCTCTTGAACTGTCAAGATTTGCCATCACTTTAATGCACCTTGAGAGCAAGCAAATGTCTCTCTTTTTCTTCTCTACACACTTTTGCGGCAGTCATCAAGGGCGGCTTTCAGCTAGCGTCTAACCAGTCAGACAATAGGCGTGATTGAGAAAAGCAAACTACATTCCATTATCGAACGTTAATCACGTCTTTTTTTTTTAAGCTGACATTGAACTCGCCAATTACCTGGTTGCATACTAGACACGTGTGTGTGGGTTTTGGTGTTTTGGGATGTGGGGGCTTAGGGGGTGGAGGAGAGCAGAGTAGGCTCATCAGTTTCTCACTGTGGCTGAAAAAGGTAAGTGGCTATCAGTGCACCCGACCCTATCTAGATGAATCCCTCCTGCCGGGGCCCTGTGAGCTCCTTCCATATGGAGAGGGACCTAATTATCCCTCACCAATGACTGAATCAACATTTGATTATATCCTCCCAAAGGCTGCGCTGAATGCCTTTTTTTTCAAAGAATAGAATTAAAAGTGGCTGTTGTATTCTAATGATGAGTTTCCTTTTGGTATTGGACAAGCGACAGCGAATATAGCAGTAGTTTACGTCAGGGGCGAAGTTGTATAAGATGCCATTTGGATTAAATGCGGTTATTGCGGGCTGCATGGTGGAAAGAGTGGTTCACAGTTCAGAAGTCCCGTGTTTGATCCCAGCCTTTCTGTGTGAAGTTTGCATGTTCTCCCCATGCCCACACGGGTTCTCTCCAAGCACTCCAGCTTCATTCCACATTCCAAAAAACATGCACGGTAGGTATATTGGACATTCTAAATGATCTTAAACGGTGATTGGGTGCGTGAATGGTTATTTGTATTTGTGTGCAATTGGATGGCAACCAGTTCAGGGTGTGTGTCCCGCCTACTGCCCAAAGACTACTGGGTTAGGCACCAGCAAGCCAGTGACCCACATAAGGATGAGCAGCTGTAAAAAAGAGATGGCTGGATGCAAACAGTTTTTTGAGAGGAAACACTTTTGTGGGCACATACCTCTTAATTACACTCACCAAGCTGCACATTTCTTCAACATGTTAACCATCACAATCTTTGATTGTAAAATCTTTCGAAGAGTCAAATCTATGGAAAGCCTCTCCTATTTAAGAAAGTATATTTGTCAATGCTTTTATTTACAGTATTTATTTGTTTTTGACTGTGTTATAGACAGCACAAGTTTATTGTAAATGCTTTCTAAGTGTCAAATCTATGGAAAACCTCTCCTCTTTAACCCTTTCACTTCCGTTTTTTATTTTGTTTTGTTTTTTTAAATAAAACTTATGGCATATATTACTTGTTTATAAGTCAAGGTTGCTTGCAAAATTACATTAATAAAGTCCCTACTTCCATTTCCACCAAGAAAAACCACTGGAACTGTCTATGCCATACCACGATACTTGTACAAAAATGTGCCAGAGAAGTGAAAATGATCACTAAATCCTACAATACATTGGAATCAGTGTCATTCATTGTAACACACTTATGTAGCAAATATTATCAATATATTTCCGCAATACTTGATCTTTAAAGGGATAGCGTGTAAGATGTAGACCTTTTTTTCATTACGGACAGCAGGAGGTGCTGCAGGTGCTGCATTTACCATTGTCCGGACCCATAACAAACATTGCCGCCTCCGTAGACGTGCCACCCCCCATTTAATATAATTTCATGGTAACTAGACCTATGATTATATTTAAAACATACTGTTAGTCATTAAGAACACCTTCATTTGCAAGTTTTTGAAATTTACAATCATTTAATTTCTTTTTTTTTTAATGAAAAAACGGCCTAAATCTTATGCATTGTCCCTTTAAGTTACAAGACATTGTACAATGCAACCTGCCTTGTTGACAGTGGCTCCAGCACTGGCTTGTTGTGTATGGAAAATTTGCTAAATGCCACTAGAATCTGTAGATAGTTGTGTAATGAACCGTTGGGATGCCAATTCATCTTATTGCTACCATTCCTATACCAACTGTGAAATATTTTTGAAAAGCTGTGGGACACATTGTCCCAACGGGAGTGAAAGGTTTGACAAAATATATTTGGCTTGAATGTTTTTTTTTATTTATTTGTTGTTGTCTGTGTTATAGAAATTTTTTTTTGTAAAAGCTTTGAAAGTATCTAATCTATGGAAAAACATCTCCATTTTAAGAAAATGTGTTTTGCTTGAATGCTTTTATTTATTTTTTGTTTGTTTTTATCTGTTTTATAGCCAACGCAATCTGGCCGAAATCACAGAGTTGATCCACACGGCATTCCTAGTGCATCGTGGAGTTGTTAATTTGAAAGAGCTGGCGGCTTCTGACAGCCTGTTGAAGGACATGGAGTTTGGAAACAAGATGGCCGTCCTGAGCGGAGACTTCCTTCTTGCAAATGCTTGTACCGGATTGGCCCATTTGAACAACACCAAGGTAATTACCTGTAAAAAAATGACTGAATAAATTCATGTTTGTGTGTGGGGGGGCAAGGTTGAAACGGGATAGTATTTTTTAATTCTTTTTATTTTAACTTCCAACAACAAGTGTTTGCGCATTTTCTCATAGCTTTTTAGCAGCTGTCAGATAAGGTGGATTTCAATGAGCAGTCATCATGTACAGGAAATGCTGGTTCCCGTTTCTTACCCGAAATCATGCCTGTAACTCATGCAAAGGCTCACAGGGTAGGAATATGAAGGATACATAGTATGGACTAGGGCTGAAACAAGTTCTCAAATAAACAAAAAAAAAAATGGGGGGGCATTGTTTTTTCTTGCTCCAAATACCTGCTTATAAGTATACAAAAATAACTGCAACTGCAGCAGCAATTGTCAATGCTTTACAATTGTCAATTGGCAATAACACACGCCGGAAACGTTCAATCACATTCAATCACAAATTCAGGGCGCTAACAAATAGTTTAAAGCAGCCCTACAATATTGTCAACTTTTTTTTTGCCAGCTTTAAACCATTTCATTTATTAGTAAAAATGGTTTACTGTAGAAAATGCTGACGCAAAAATGGCAAAAATGTGTGTTTGGGAGCACATGCCGGGCAATCTACATCGGTATTACATAATACACCCCTGGCTGGAACTATTGTTATGAATTCTGGGTTTCCATGGTGACTGATTTTAAGAGGATGAATGAGTGAGAGCGGTGTGTTGATGCCGTTTTGCAATTTAATGTCAGCAAAAGGCCTGTTTTGGGCCTCGCAATTCAAGCTATTGGAATAGTCTCCATCAGCTGCGAGCCTTGTGAGGATGAGTGGCCAATATGGGGGTTGGATGGATGCTAGTTTCATGGCTGGTTGACATTGAACGACATCATGAAGGGGGCAAGGCAGCCACATGGTAAGAGATGTGTTCTCTGCGAACAAACTCTTTTACATCCTGCTTTGAAATAGCACCATAAATCTCATATATTCTAAGAAATAAAATCGCCAATGTGCCAAATATAATATACTGTACATGCATATATTTAATTAACTGTGGAAAGTGGAAAAACACCATGAGCTAGGGCCTTGTATTATCTTACTGTCGTGTTTTGCGAAGCACAGTTTAAATTTTAGTGAAAAAAAATGTTGGTCATCAAAAATGTTTAAAGGTTAGTGATCTATAATTAAGTGGAAATGTGTCTATACCTCAGTCCTTTTAGGGTTACAATTTTATTTTTAAAATTATGTACCTTGAGATAGGGTGAGAAGCTCGGTCATCCGTTGAGAGGAGCCAGCTGAGGTGGTTCGGTCATCTGGTTAGGATGCCCCACGTACGCCTCCCCGGTGAGGTGTTTCGGGCATGTCCCACTGGAAGGAAGCCCCGGGGACGACCCAGGACACGCTGGAGGGACTATGTCTCTCGGTTGGCCTGGGATCCTTCCGGAAGAGCTGGATGGGGAGAGGGAAGTCTGGGCTTCCTTGCTCAAGCTGCTGCCCCCGCGACCTGAGCCCGGAAGACAGTGGTAGAAGATGGAGGGATGGATGGATTATGTACCTTCCCCACCTCTGGGTCAAAAGGTGACATTTTCACAGGAGACAAGCCTAATAGGGGCTTGTAGTATCATTCCGCCCAAGATAAGACAAGTTTCATTTTTCTTTTGAACACATCACAAGAAAAAGTAGTTTTGCTTCTGAGGCAGAGATGTCTCCTTCAATTTTATAAAAGGCTGTTCTGGGTGACAGAAATCAACACAGCACTCAACAGAGCGGACCTCTTATAAAATCCTTGTGATTTTTATCAACAGGCACTTGATTGTATCGCTTTCACAAGAAGATGCATGCGCTCACACATAGTGTATGTCGATGCTGCCATCACCTATTGTGAATTAAGGGCACCCTCTTATCAGCAATTGAGCAAATGCACTAGTTATATCACACATCAACATTTATTTCTCATACACACGCATTCTTGTACTTGATCTGTCCTTTTTTTTATTGTTTGTTTTTATTCACAGCAGGAAAGACGGCAACACACTGCGAAGTGTTCATAATTACCAATGCCAGAGCGAAAGTGAAACAAAACTCTGAAAATATCACAGTACTTACTGGCCTAGTTACTTGATTAGGTATGGTAAACATAAATGATTAGATATACAGTATACAGATTTTTGTGGCCTTAATCAGCAATTTAATATGATTTGTTTGAGTGACTTTATGTTGATGTTGTGGGTCTGTGATGTGATGGGAATAAAAGTGTAGTGAGGACTCAAGCTACCCAAAAAGAAAAGATGAAAAAAAGAACAAAACACAAATGTACCCTCTCTAATGGGAACAATATGGGTGTGGGAGTTATACAGTGGACTCCTCACCATATGAAATGTATCTGTTCAGGAGTTGGAATCGTAAGGCAAAACCGTCATATGGCGGGCAATAGAAACCTGTGGTAATTATCTCATGCGTATAGAAACTCCAGGTAAAAACATCAAAATTTTATATCCACATTAAAAATTAGCAACAAAATAATATAGTATACATAATATACATTTATATAATTAAAGAACATCAGAAATAAAAAAATATATATAAAGGAAAAATGAAATTATATTTACCGTTGGAGTGACGTGACTCGTGATATCAAACGCCATGAGATTTCTTGCTGTGAAATGCCAGGAGATTCAATTCCTTTTCACTCTTTTGGAGGGTACTGCTTATTGACCCAGAAGTTCAATGGAGGGCAACTAGGCTGATGGATAGGCTTGAGTGCTACACTGTGCACAGTAGGTGGCGGTATGCACTTAACCGCTTTTTGCAATTCGCCATTAATTGAAAAGAAGAAAGCGCACAATGGAGTAGACGGGAGAAATACACGATGGTCCGGTTATATTCAAATCATATGTGTGACAACATTTTGGTTTCCCAGTCGAGGAAAAGGATGGTAGCACATAGACAGATAAGACAAAGACAGTTTATAAACTCTGCGAAAAAGAAATATGCCAATACACCGCATATTACACAAACTATATGCAAAGGGATTTGCAGTTGACCACCAATCCTGAAGCTAGCCAGTTCTTCAAAAACGCCTTCAAACAAGCAAACAACAATAAGAAATGCTTTTGCATCGCCACTGGACCCATCAGGTGTGAGAGCTACAAAAACAACACGGGATATTGTTATGCACTGTACATCGTGCTCGCTATGAAGCCATTTTCGGTGGTCGAAATCAGTGGATTTCGGCAGCTAATTGACACCCTTGACCGCTGAATGAAATCCTGTCACAACATCACTTTAGTCGTACAGTAGTTTTAAACTTTACAAGAAAACCAAAGCGGAAGTCATCGATGCCATGAAGTAACTTTGCCATCACGACCGATTCATTTGCTTGCTGTAATTTCAAAAGTGCACCTTTCCATCCCTGCGACATCAGTTGGCAGTGAGCATGTCACGATTTGCAGGAATGTTTTTTTGTTTAATGTTTGGCACTTTAAACATGATATATATTTTTTTCATGTTAAACTATGAAAGAGTTCAGCTGCAACTTTTCTTGAAGAAGAGTGTAAGAAGGAAGTATTTTATTTTGTTCATGTTCAACTGTTCCGAGAGGTCTCAGCTAAATAATTTGTTATTGCATCAGCATATGGAAAAACTTGCACCCTGCGCAATAAAAATACAGTGGGCCCCTCTGTTTACGAGATTAATCCGTTCTGCAGTTGGAATTGTAACACGAATTTGCTGTATTGCGGGCAATCCAAACTTATGTTAATTAGCTAATGCGTGCAAAACCCCAGGTAAAAACATCAAAACCGTATATACATATTAACAGTGGTGGACTGTCAGGGCCAGCAAGGCCTTCTCTGCTGGCCTAACACAACCTGGCATCATTATCATTACTATAATAAACTACAATAATTATAATAACTATAATGAAAGTCAATTTCATTTTAAATTTATTTTTACTAAATATATGTATTTTATGTATTTTTTTATGTATAAAATTATTCTCCATATTCTGTTCTTTTCATGTCTTATTATATCCATTTGATTATGCTCCTGCCAGTGTTGTATTTTTAAGTTGGAGTTTTTAGCCAATTAGAATTCAGCTAACTTGTGTTGCCAGGCAGTATGAAATCTTCCTGAAACCAGCCAGAGGCTTGGGCATTCACAGCAAAAGTTGTGGGCTTCCTTGCATGTGGAAATGGATACGTGAACGTTAATAGACAGCTGCAATAGCCAATTGAGTCATAAGATCGCCATCTAGAGGCCTCACGTTAAACTCGACGTGATTGAATGCTCACTGGAAGGCGATGCTATGCTCAGCAACCAAGCTACACGGTGTTGGCTTGAGGCTTGTTTCATCTGCCTTAAAGGCGTTGCGTAGCTATTAGCTAACCTATGGGATCGCGTTTTGTCCGCCACTTCCAATCAACCAACTATGAGCAGCCATTTTTCTGGCTCGGCAAGCAGGGACGTGAGCTCGTCTTTTCTGTTTTTTCTGGCTGGGTGAACAGGGCGTGAGCTAACTCTGGAAAATAGTTCTGCTGAGAATGCCTTTTGTTTGCAAAGGATTGATTTGGTGTTTTGGAGCTACATTGTATTTGCAAACTTCAATTGGATTTGCAAACTTCAATTGTTTAACCAAGGCAACAACGAGACACCAAAGCACGGCTGGACACGCGCTACAGTGCTTTTAAAATCCTATGGGGACACCCGAATGGATATACGGGTTTATTGACTTTTAAATGCTTCGGAAAATAGTCTGTGTAGCACAGTAATGCGTACATGTGCGCATGAGAAGTATTTATTTGGGAGTCTGACATCACTGAAGGAGTATATGTGAAAGTCACGGACCGCAACTGCATATTAAAAATTGGTGTCAAAATAGTATATCAAGTACTACTTATATATAGTGAACATGTGTACAATTAAATAACATCCATCCATTTTCTATAGCCGCTTACCCTCACGAGGGCCGCAGGCTCGCTGGCGCCTATCTCAGCAGGCTTCGGGCAGGATCCAACAAACCTGTATGTTTTGTACGTCTTTTTACAGATTTGGCAACAATAGTAACAGATATATTAGTGTCTTAATGTTAATTAACCTCAAGAGATAAACATCAAATCAATCAAGGTATAGGGTTAAGGTAATTATAAGCATGCATGTTTATTTGACTTCACTGGCAGTGTAGTCATCTGAATTCCTAGCAGGCAGATTGGGTTCAGTGCCCAGTCAGTGACTATGTGAGTGGAAATTATTTTCTGTCTTTTAGGAGTGTAAAACAAAAACAAAATTTCTACTAAACTAAAAAAAATATTTTTCCATCATTATTGTAGTTTAGTATTATGTACCATCTTTCTATACATAGGTGCTGTGTATCAAGTACAGTGGGACCTCGGTTTACAAGATTAATCTGTTCTGTGGTTGGGATCGTAACGCGAATTCGCTGAATGGCAGGCAATCCAAACCTATGTTAATTAGCTAATGCAATTCAAGCAATTAGAGTTTGAATAAAGCACAAAAATGCATAATAAATATGATATTGAAAGCACTCTCACACGAGATCAAGTCTTTAGGCAGCCATCTTTGTGACCCCGTGCGCCAACCAATAGCAGACAAACATTTTCGTGACCCCATCACGCTGACCAATTGTAGACCAGTATCTTAGGGAATCGAGACATTAAACAATAGCAGACCAGCATTGTAGTGGCACGTTGCAGCGGAGGCAGTTTGACGCCAACAGAAAATAAGAGCACTTACATAAAAACGCCTCAAGAGGGAGGTAAAACAACAAACACAACCAACTCCACAGGTTATGACAGTGGTTGGTGTTAATCGCAAAGCAGGATAAATGCCTTAGAGGTGACGAAAAAAAATCTCAGTATTCCACATTGTAACGTGAAAAAAAAGTAAGCCAGGGACACCGTACGCCGAGGGTCCACTGTACTTGTATTATTTTACTCTTGTTTTATTTTGTTTGTGTGATGACTTTTGGTCAGTGATACTATTTCGTGTAACACTTAGGAATACAGTAATGTAATAGTAACGCTATGAGACCAAATATAAAGATAGTAAGAACAGAAATTACTTTATGGTGCTGTAACGCATCATGATTCAGAAATCTGAGGAGACATCAACAGACACAATACACGTTAGCTCGGGGGCTTATTTTTATTATAAGTTTGTGTAATGATTATCTGACATCTGTGATTGAGACATTCTAAAAAGGCAGTTTAATATCTGGTTGTTAGAGGCCACTGAATAAGAGGATTAATTGGAGGCAGATACCATCATCAGCGGATATTCTCAATTGCTCAACCCCAACTTGTTCCTGCCTTTATAAATCAAATGAACGTGGGAGACTCTTCATTTGCTACGCTTACCATATAATTGTTTTTTTTTGCTATGTAATTCTGATTGTTATAATACATACGCTTCTTTTTAGCTTCCCTTTTGATGTGGAATCCTTTTCTTTTGACGAGACTTTTATTAAAATAATGACGTTAGTTAATTTTTTAAGACTATCTAGATACCAAAAAAATTGAAGGACACAAAGTGTGCATCGGTGATTAAATGTTGACTTCATGCCTAATTCTTTAATTTATAATATTAGTGTCTTGGAGGAAAGAAGCTTGGATCAGTAAACTAGTGCAAGTTATGTTGAAGCTAAAATCAATGGTTTTGGGGTTTTTTTTTTTAGATCTTTGCTCTGCTTCCAATTAATTCTGAAAATCAGTTATGCTCTGTTTTGAATATTTGACTGTTTTAGGGACAGAAATGCAAATGAGATGTGTCATTAAAATTGTTATAAACAAGGTGAGGTATAAATATAAGAAAAATGTGAAAAGAATTGTTTTATGGCCTATTTAATTACCACATAGCTGAATATACACTAGGGATATTTGCTACCCTACTGATAACAGTACCGTTGCCTCGAGTACTTTTGGTACTATTAAAGTAATAACAGATAATCATATTTAAAAAAAAAAAAAAAGGCCTTTCATTTATTTCTGAAAAGTGTTATATTCTCAGTGGTATTTGTAGTCAGTTTCTTTCAGAATTTTTGTTTGTTTTTTGTATAGTCTTCAACCTTGTTTTGTGTTTGTTTTTTTTGTCATCTTCATATTAATTACTTTTATGGAGCCCGCCTTGCTTCCGGCCTCTCTGCATTTGGGTCCACAAATGGGTGGGTCCACAACCTTCCACCACCTCACCCACTAAGCCACAACCAAACAAAAAAAGCAGAGCAATCATTCCGTAAGCGAATTTAAGTTTAAAATAAAACAAAGAGCTCTCTGAATTTAGGACTAATTCTTAGTGAATTAATAAAAGCGCAAAACAAAATTGACTACTCTTAGTCTTAGTCTTTATTCAGTATAAATTTGAAGTGCAAAATAATACCGATTCAACTGTTGATTGTTAAGCCTGACACTTTAAAAGATAAGGCTAAACAATGTGGCTGAAAAATGTGTCACAACATTTTTTTTAATATTCTGCATTGAGTAGGGAAAATAGACCTTGTTCATTCCTTCATCCATTGTTTTAACTTCTAATCCTCACAAGTGTCGCGGGTGTGCTAAAGTCTATACTAGCTGTCTTTGGGCACTAAGCAGGGTATACTCTGAACTGGTTGCCAGCCAATTGCAAGGCATAGAACGACAAACAACCAGTCACACTCACAGACACACCTAAGGAAAAATTAGAGTGTCCAATTTACTACATACCATACATGGTTTTGGAAATGTGAGAGGAAACAAGAGTACTTGGAGAAAACCCACATAGGCACAGGGAGAAAATGCAAACGCCACACAGGAGGGCTATAGAGGTGATGAGAGTGATGGAGACAGTGTGTCATGGCCTTGAGAGGTAACTTATGCCTTTACTGTAGTAAAGTAATATTGGCCAGCAGCTCTGGTTTCTTTCCTTTTGCAGGCCCTGTCGGCAAAACACGATCCGGCTGGATTTGGGAATGGAGTAAGGTGGAAGCAGAGTGAGAGCTTATCTGATACTTTCCAAAAAAAAAAAAAAAAAGTCCCCCACTGCCCCCCACTTCCCAAGACAGGGAGAGAGACCAGTGTAACACTGTAGGCACATTGTCCTTTCGGGTCTGTGGGTGAAGCTCAGGTTTCCTCAATATTTTCCCCCTGATGGATTGCGTTACCTAAAGGGCACCGCAAGCATTAGCGTTACCAGAATTTTCTGATGAACCAAGGATGTCTGCGATGAGCTGAATGAACTCTGAATGTGTCTTGATTCATTCTGTTGTAGTGAATATTCTAATCAGCCTCTCATTTGGCATGTTAACAATGAGCAGGGTTTCTGAAAGCTCAAATGTAGTCGTGCATGCCCCCTGTAAGAGGAAATAGGCAACTGCAGTCTCAAAAACAAGTCAGTCTAATCAGGCAAGGGGCTAGCTTTCCTGCACTGTGAAAAGAGCAAATGATTACAATATCTCTTAATCTTATTAGCATCAAGGGTTCATGCCTCATCAGAAGGAATGATTTGTAGTGGCAGAGACACTCATTGGTTCAGCATATACAGTACTTCAGCAGGACATGATAATATCTGTGTAGTGTGTCGTTCTTACCTGTTATTCTGGTCATTAAATATGGTGTCTAATCAGCTTGCAATTCTTACATCTGTTTCTATGCCACTTTTAACTGTGTGCCTTATTTTCTCTCAAATACTATACGTAGAATACTGAGGGGCACTGTGATGCTCCACGTATGACCGTAATGTCTTTTTTTGTGCTTTTGTCTGTTCTCCAGGTCGTTGAACTGATTTCCAGTGCCATCGGTGATTTAGTTCAAGGGATCTACTACGAGAATTCCAATAACACTGAGGTAAACTACCAGAACAAATGGTTGATTGTTAGCCATTATGACAGGAAATTCAAAATGAGTAAGCAGCCATGGATCCTAAAGGGCATTTAATCCAAAGGCAACAGTTGAAAATACACAATCACAACAAATTCCATTTTGATCGAACCTATACAGATCTGAGCGATACAGTATCTCTCAAAATTCTGGAAATATCTTCACATTGGTAAAATAGTCTGAAATGCATTGGGCTGTCAAGAAATTCAAGCATTAACTCATAATACCCAGAAGTGAACTGAAAGTTTAGTACTGTATGTAGTCAACGAGTCAGCGATTAGAAGTGTAGTTTATAAGGTCTGTCTGAAAAGTATTCAACAAAGCATATTTCACTGATTCAATTACCTGATGCAGGCTGTCACATTGGTGATATCATTTTAAATCAGCAAGGGAAGGTCAACACCCAAATTTTCTTTTTAGTCATACATTAGTTGTCTTGTTCAAACACAGGATTCTGAGTGGCTAAAAATGGCTACTGCCATGGATGGGAAAAAAAAGATGCTTATTTCATATTCCACAAACAATATTAATCAGAATGCCATGTTTAGATTATTGCAAAGATGAGTTTTGGGTTGATGTCCCCTTCAACAGCTAATGTTCATGGGGTCCTTTCCTGTTTAAAAAAAAAAAAAAAAGTTAAATCAAAACTCAAAGTCGTATAGAGACATAAGCACACATTTTTGAACACATTTTAAGAAAATGAGATTACATAGCAGCCTCTCATCAACCTCCCCGTCTTTAATCCCCTCCAATGAAACTTGCCCAGGACGAGCAATGAATATCAGTTGAATGGAGTAACTCCAGCCAAATACTCTAGTGTTTGATTTTTTATGTTGAAGTCATGAATAAAAAGGGAAAACACTGGAGAGTCTTTTGTTTGAATTACTAAGGGGACTTCAAGAATAAACAACAAACACAAACTCTTCAGTGTATTCTTGTTTTAAAAACAGTGCTACGGCCCATGCTGGGAAAATCTATTTTGGACTGTTTTCATTTCATTTCATTCGGTTCAATTTAATTTTTCAATTTAATTTCAATTTAATTTCAATTCAATTTTTGTGTGTGTATATATGTGTATATATATATGTGTATATAT
Organism: Hippichthys cyanospilos; assembly: GCF_059441005.1. Classification (NCBI taxonomy): domain Eukaryota; kingdom Metazoa; phylum Chordata; class Actinopteri; order Syngnathiformes; family Syngnathidae; genus Hippichthys; species Hippichthys cyanospilos. The sequence continues at coordinate 16,875,009 of NC_142382.1, forward strand.
ATATATATATGTGTATATATATATATATATATATATATATATATATATATATATATATATATATATATATATATATATATATATATATATATATATGTGTGTGTGTGTGTGTAATGCAGCAGACCTGGTTTGCCAAAAAGGAAAACAAATTTTCATTCATAGATTTTTTTTTCACTTCTAACAGAGAAGTTGTTGATGTGATTAGCATTTTGATAGAATCATTCATGTTTGAGGGAAGCAGACAGAAATGAGTTTTGTGAAGCAATTGTTGATAGGTTGATGTGTTATTTATTGAATGTGTACGTTTTCACATTCACATTGTTACGGACCAACAAAAAGACCAATATAATCGCTCGGTAGGTATAAAATGTTCTGAAATAACAAGACCATGCTGTTCAAATCCCAGAAATTTGTGAAATGAAAAATGTGACCAAGATAATCCTCTCAAAACTTTTTCCAACATTATTTGGACCTACCAACCTGTGCAATTCAGTTGACAAAAGGTGCAAAGAACTTCCACATCATCAGAAAGGAAGGGCACAAGAGAACAGTTTGAATGAACACAGTGAAAACTATCATCATTTTTTTGAGGATATTTGACATAAGAAATGTTATGTCAACTGTGAGAGATGCTGACAATGTTGGACTGGTCAACACTGGTCCAGAGGGACTCTGGAGGTGTTGGAAGAAAAAAAGCTCGACATCTATGGCATCTGCCTGTTTTTGCAGGAGAATAATCTCATCACTGATTTCACCACGACAGCATGGGAGGAGCAAACATTTTTGTCTGACGGAGCGCTGCTGGCCAAGAGTTGCCAAGCCGCCATGGAGCTGGCACAACATGATAAGAAATCCCAAAGACTGGCCTACATGTATGGCAAACACTTGTCGTTAGGCCACAAGGTAAATAAATCTTATGACGTACTCTAGTATTTTTACACTTAGTTGCTATGTAGATTTTATGGGAGTTAATGTGTGTTACACACTCTTCATTTGTCATTAAAGATTGTTTAAAGAATGTTAAAGTATTTGAACAATGTTTGTAAGCTGCTCTTGCCAAAGTTAAGCGTAAATGGCAAAATTTAGATTACATGGACAAAAATGTTGAATTTGAGATTTCTGAAGGAGGTTCTCCCCTTTTAGGAAAGCAAATTTTCCAAGCCCCCCATTGCAAATGTTTGCAGAAACAAAAAAAACAAAAACAAAAAAAAAATCATTTAAGCCAAACAAGTGCCGTTTTTATTCACCAACACATTCAACTTGACAACAAGTATTTTTGTGACATTTACAAAATAAAAATTGCAAATTGCACACCTCCTTAAAACAAACTGGCTCAAATTCCCCAGAAATAGGTTGCAGCCAAATATTTAGTGACTAAATAATCAAGCTCTTTGATGATGACGTGGATTACATGGGTCTATTTGACAAACTTAAAAAATATTACATTCTTATACATTTCTTAAACTGGTTGAATCGATTACTTTATTGAAGAGTCTTGAATACATTGTACCACATACTGTATATCATTTTTCATTAATAACCTAATTTATTTCATGGACCCCTGCAGTCGGGCCAGGGACCTCTGGTGGTCCTCAGACCCAACTTTGAAAACCACTGCCTTAAGGTCTTTATTTACATTTCCCAGCAGCCAAAGGGTTAACATTTTAATCAAGGTGTATGAAAATATGGGATTAGTAGTTTTTATTCGACTTAGCTAGGTAGCTAGCGCATCCCGCTAAAACTGTCAACCCGTAAGCTGGAGACCCTTGTCTGAAACGACATTTCTTTATGCACAGTAAAACTCCTCGACAACGAAACCTGCATGTGCAAAAAAAAAAAATCACCCCAATTAAAGACTGGCTGATTGACTAGTGTCCTGGAAATTCCTGTAGCTCTCAGAAATGCCAAATGTGAGGCCAAAGATAAGTGCTTTTATCTGTTATTTGCTTTATTTATATTACAATGTCCACTTTTAATTTTCAACATTAGCATTTTGTGAAGGTGTATGACACTCTAAAAGAAAAGGAAACTTAATACATAATGTATGATTGACATTTGAAGTAGAGTAGCAAAGGAAATGCATGTCTCAACTTTTTTGATTGTGTATTTACTTATGTATTTACATGTATTTAGTCTTATTTTGGGTCAAATCTTGAGTAAGGATGATCCACTGTAATTTGCATAGATCCCATCTACAGTGGTGCACATTTAAAGTAGATTCTTTCCTGCTGTGGCTGCAGGGGAACCCAGCATGGGTTCACTTTTAAGAGCCATTTTCATCTTGCAAGCTGTGTTAGTTACAGGGTTGTTCATCATGCTCACCTCAAGTAGGGTCACCTGGAGCGTAACCAGGCATGACTCACGTTTCCTTTATTGCGTTTGTTAAATTGGTGTGCTTGGCTTCCCGCAGCTAAACTCTGACCTGCAGCCATTTGTGAAGAGCAACGTGGGAGAGCAGGTGTCTTTCAGTTTTAGCGCCGCCCCTGTGGTTTTTCATCGTCACATTGTTGGCCCCGAGCGATGGCAGCAACAACTGCAGCAGGTGATGTGTGACTGTGGCATCAGTGCGGCAACCAACTAATATTCCATTTTGTTTTCTTTTCTTTTCATCATGCTGCAAGCTTCAGTCATCACAAAGTTTTAACTTGAATTTTTCTTCATTAGGCAAAAACAATGACAAATCAACTGGATTATTCCAAGGTAGGAACTCTTGTTTTGCGTATTCTCAATTGCCTTTTCATAAGCTAAAGACACTAAATAGCTCTGAGATGCCATTTCACTGCAATTTATATCAATGTTAACTTCCTTAGTCAAGGTGTGAAAGATGGGGACTCGAGAGGTGGAAGCTGATTGAGATGCTTGGGAGGAGAGTGCTATGCAGTGGTTATTTAGTCCTGTTTGAAACCAGAGCAGGACAGATTAGTTACCAAAGCCTATTTGCGGAGGAGACATGATGCTTGAAGACACTGGCATTGTGGGTGAATCTCCTTTAGCTGGAAAGGACACACAGTGAGAAGTTTGCATGCAAAGAGAAGTTCATATGACATAACAAATTCTTTACGGGCGCAATTCTTAGCTAGCCTAATGGAAAAGCATGACCTTGGTGGGAAAGCACTCCCAAAAGGTGAATACTATTGAAATGTCACCTGTGGGTTAACCCGGTCGCTGTGAAAAGTGCTCCCACTACATTGTCTATTTATACTAGCTTCACCAGGTTAAGAGCAGAGCAAAGGATGTTATAGTATGCACCGTCCTGCTCTTCCTTATAGCAGAAATAGAAATAAAAATGGAATTTGAAATGTTTGTGAATATATGGTTGGATTTCTGAAGTGCCTGCCAACCAGCCAAGTAAAACTTTTACCGTATTTTTCCGTGTACAAGTTGACCTCGTGTATGAGTCCACCCCCACACCCCCTCCCCCCCAAACTTTTTTTTTTTTTACCTCATTCTGGGTAAATTTCACAAAAACGTGAGTATAAGTTTACCCCTGACTTTAGTTGTTACACATATCATGGCTGTCCAATTAAACCACATGGTGTGTGTTTTTAAAATTACAAAATTACACTACTTTTAGACTCATTTCTTCACCGTATATCGAATAACATACTGTTACGGATATGGGGTTGGGTGGGGCGCAAACGAGACAAATACGAGGCAATGTGCATGCGCGTGGACGCAAATGCTGAAACTAATGTTCCAACAATAAAAAGATTTTGTTTCAATGCTGTATTTTTTTATTTATTTTTTTGACACAGTTGAATGCAAATTCATCTAAAAGCCCTCAAAGTCATCATCACGATCTGACACGCCAAATAGCTCCTCCCATTTAAATCCCAGACATCCTCTCCTTCCTGTCCGTCATTTGTGCAAACATCCTCATTACCCTTCCATGGGTAGTTATCTTCGACCTGTCCATTTTGTTTAAAATGGAGGTCTTCGGAGATGATATGCTGATCATCTTATTTGGGATGTTCTTTACCCAAGTGACGACTGTTGTGAGATCAGAGCGTGGAAGGTTGCCCTTTGCTGGTTCTCCCCCCACCTGCCAACATCCATGCCAGCTTGTTTAAGCACACATCCAAGGGCTGAAGGAGACAAGTCAAGCCATCTTTTCCTTTTCATATTGCGTCAAAATTATCCATACAGCCTTGTTTTTGACGGCAAAGAGGCAATAAGGCGGCGCTTGACAAAAGTGAAAATATGCTAAAATGAACGCATAGTATATCAAATTAGGTATGACATATTGCTTGTTTCACATTCAAATTAATGTTATTCAAACACGGATATTTGGAAAAAATTGGTCTGTTTTAAATTATGCAGGTATAAGTCAAACTCCAATTGTACATGTAGAAATACAGTAAAGTGTCTGCTTTTTTAAGAGAGAGGAATCATACATAATAAGATATAATACTACCTAGTATGGGAAGTTTCTACCCGAACATGCATAATACTGGCATTAGATATAAATATAAAAATTGTATGCCAAATTGGATACGATTTGTAAAACTTGAGACAAACTATGGTGGTAGATTTGGTGTATACTGCATCTGAAACGGCAGGTGTAAATTTGCACTCCTGTGCCTAGTGATGATTGTGGCGAGGAGGAGGCCGAGGCAGTTGACAAGTGATAGCCCTTACAACATTAGTACAGTAGTTCATTAGGTCACATAAGTCCCAGGTAGATCAAGGGAGGTTAGCTGTTGGAAAAATGGGTCTTTCGGCACCCAGATCTCGATAGATTGTCTATTGAACAATGCAGTGCTGATTTGTAGACTATCACAAGAAAGGCTCTTGCTATATCACGAATGGAGAAACTTGTTTACTTCTACATTTCCTGACACCTGCGTCCTTTCAGCGGAAACAGTGCGAGCCTTGAAAGCAGTTCTTCAAGTGTGCTGTCTTTAATATTAAATGCTTATTGCAAGAGTGGGCAAATACAATGCCCACCCATTCAGGACAAGATAAGTCGAGGGCAGCATTTTATACAGTTATGGGCTTCCTCAAAACGGTCTAAGCAATAGATTTATTTTCTGTAATCCTTTTCCTTCCGCCGACACTTCGCATCCCATCACTTCTACACTTGCTGTGCTCTCCCAAATTTTCCAAAGTGAATACCATCACACACCTGAAGTGCAAATGCTTCACTTCATTAAGGTAGACTGTGAGTCTTCTTAAATCAATTGATGAAGAATTGACGCTATTTTACAACAAGTGTTAATTCACAACATTGCAGGCGTGAGTTTTGCAAGCAATACCCTATGATGGTAGAATGAGAAAGGGATATCTTCTAAATTGATAATGTGCCAGAGTGAGGCTGAGCTCTTTTATGAAGAAGAAAAAGATGAACAGCCCACGGTGCTTATCACCTCTAGAATACATGAGGTGAAACACCCCCAGCGAAAAGAAGTGCCTCAACAACAACAGCGGGCATAGAGACATTTGATCACTCCATGTATGAAGGAGGTTGTTCAGGGCTGATTAAACTTAGATTGTACTATACCTGCATGTTCCTCAAGTTTTGTGTACATTTCTTTTTACCATTTGAATTATCTCCAATAAAATGAAGTCACAAAAATATATGTGATGCCTTCTCCCCAAATCAGACTTAAACACTGAAAATTTGAGATAGACATTCTAATTCTTGATTCTCTTTAAAATTATATGTAATACATAGAGGAAGCAGTGGCGGGCCGTGACTTTCACATGTACACCTTCTGTGATGTCAGACTCTCAAATAAATAGCCCTCATAAGCACACGTACGCATTACCAGGCTACACAGGCTATTTTCCAGAGCTTTTAAATGTCAGTAAACCCGCATCAGCCATTAAAACTTGCCATTATATGTGATGCTGTCAAAACCTAAAAAAAATTAATAATTCCAAATAAATATCCACAAAATTTTATGGAGTCCAAATTACAAATCACAATTTAATATAATAAGAGCATCATTTTATTTATTTACTCTTAATTGAATATGAATGAAATGAAATAACACAAACATTAAAAATGATACAATAAATAAAGAAAAGGCTTGCACTCACCAAAACAAACGGCGGTCACAATCACTCAGTCTTTTCAATACCTTTTTCATGACCTCTTCATGTTCAATCTTTCTCTTGGCACTGAGATATACAGTATATCCACTCGGGTGTTCCCCAAAAGTTTTTAAAAGCACCGTAGCGCATTAAGGAGCTCTCTTAACCTCCGAACTGAGATGTACAATACTGTAAATCCACTCAGGTGTCCCAAGAAGTTTTTTAAAAGCACCGTAGCGCGTGTGTCCCGCCGTGCTTTGGTGTCTCGTTGCTGCCTTAGGTAAACAATTGAAGTTTGCAAATCCAGTGTAGCTCTAAACACCAAATTGATCCTTTGCAAATAAAAGGCACTCCCAGCAGAACTATTTGCTAGGGTTAGCTGACTCCCCTGGTAGCCCAGTCAGAAATATGGCCAAGTCAGGACAGGGTTAGCTAATAGCTACGCTACACCAAAGCTTGTTGCCAAGCTAACACTGCGTAGCTTGCTTCTTGAGCATTGCACCGCCTTTCTGCAGTGAGCATCCACTCACATCACGGTCAACGTAAGGCCTCTAGATGGCAATCTTACGACTCAATTTGCCATTACAGTTGTCTATTAGGTTATACTGGCCGCTCACATATCCATCTGCACTTAAGTAGAAGTCTGCGCCGTGTTGATGCAAACGCCCTGGCTTCTGGCTAAGGCAGATTACATACACCCTAGCGACATGTGTGTGTGTGTGTGTGTGTGTGTGTGTGTGTGTGTGTATATATATATATATATATATATATATATATATAGAGAGAGAGAGAGAGAGAGAGAGAGAGAGAGAGAGAGAGAGAGAGAGAGAGCTAGAGATATATAGATAGATATATATATATATATATATAGAGAGAGATATAGATATATGTATATTATATAAAACATATATATATATATATATATATATATATATATATATATATATATATATATATATATATATATATATGAATATAGATATATATATATATATATGAATATAGATATGTACATATGTATATAACACATGTAACCACATATAACTTTCTATTTGTATAAATATATAGAGAAATTCTCTACAATACATACATACACATACATAGTGGAAGGCAATCCCCACAAACAAATACAAAATGTATTCTGTGCTGTTCATACAAAAATGCATGTTTGTGTTGAGAAACTTTTATCCTTTAAAAATTACTCAACTTTTCTCTGTTACGTGTTCAAAGTTCAGTTGCAAAACAATGATGTGTGTTTTGTTCTTTCGACAGCTTTTGGCAGCAGTTAAGTCAGAGAAAGGCCTGAGCTTGGCGGTCAACTTATGCTGTTACCATGGCAACAGGGCTCTGGAGGCCATCCAGGCTTTCCCCTCATCTGAAGCACGATCCGCCTTGGAAAACATTGCCTCTGCCATCACAAAATTTTGAACTGGAGTCACAGAAATACTCACACACACAGACACAAAAGAAAAAAAAACAAAACAGGTGCTCCCTCACGGACTTCTGATCTAAACTATGGATGTGCTGCAACAGCATAGATGAAACAAGAATAAAAATATTTTAGCATCATGAATTGAACCTATTTTTTTATGCCATGGTTATCAGCGCAAACTGGGATTGGAAGTTGCAAATTTATATTCATAAAAATTGAAATTGAATATCAAGGAAGAGTCAATTTATTTAAATAATTTGTTGTCTTCAACAACAAATTATGAACTGATCTATGTCAAAGGATGATTGTCCATCAATTTGTCTTGAAGGTGTCATCAACGCAAAGGAAGCCCAACAAGGTGCTGTGGGCATATTACTGCATTCTGTGTTCAAGATCATTTTTCTCTAATTATATGAAATAATAAATTGTTCTTGTCTTTTTCTCACAATCATTAAAACAAACAAATACGAGGCTCAAAATATTTCATTTTGTGCATAGTGAATTCATATACAAGTCGCACTTTTTTAAACAAATTATTGGAAGGAATGTATATATTCAATTTGACAACGAGTATATTTGTTACTTTTCAGCTATACTGAATTTTACAAAACAAATGCTGCAAATTGCACATTTCCTCATCACAATTTTCCTCAGACAGGTTGCTGACATATTTAATGACTAAATATTCAAGCTCTTTGATGATGTTCTGGATTACGTCGGTCTATTTGACAAATTTCTAAATTATTACATTTTTAAAAATATATTAAACTGGTTGACTTGATTGCTTTATTGACGAGTCATGATTTCATTCACAATGTAATATAAAATAAAATGACATTAACAAAGATATATTTTTTCATTAATAACCAAAATATTTTCATAATTCATCATAATAATTTCAAAAGTTTATCATTTAACAGTTACAGATTTGTGCCTTGTTTGGCTTCGTCTTTGTTTTTAGGCGCCGCCTCTGGCCGCTCTTGATAGTGCATTTTGTTGGAGCAATTGTTGTTGGTGCACACGCCTTGTCCCTTCACTTTGTGAGATCTGGCCCACAAGTCTTTGTGAGTTGAGGTTTCTCCTTTGGAATGTTGTCATTTCTGCTAATATGCTGAAAATTAGTTGTTTGTTGGTCCAACTTGTGACTGTATAAATAACATGCTAGGTAATGTTAGTTTTTTATTTTCAGCATGTTATATAGTGTTCCCTTGCATGCCTTTCGCTCGTTAGCATTTTCGTTGCTAGGTTTCCCTTTTGGTAAATGTTAGCATTTGCAAATGTTTTTCATTGATAACCATACTCGTTTGCATCTAATTAAAGTTTTGTATTGAAAGGAATATCGTTTGGATTTCAGTTTAATCTACGCAATTTGTGTACATTTAGTAACATCTATATTCTTTGTATATGGGACTTAACTGAGTTATGTTTGGTGTATTTCCTTTCATTACAGTTTTGCAATATAAATGAGTGACAGCTGCACTACTAACAACTAAATTAAAGAAGAGTCACGCTCATTTGCTGTTCGCTGTATTTCTACCTGAATATAAGCCATTAGAACATCTAGGAAGGACAGAACATTGGGTTGTATGGGTTAATATCCTTTTAAAAATGTAATAATTTTTAAATTTGTCAAAATGCGTTTTGTATCTACAATTGTTTGCTAATGAGGCGATGAGGCCAGCAAAGAAAAAGTGACATTTTATTTTATAAAGTTGTTTTTTTGGAGTAAATAATCGTCAGCAATCTGTTTGGAGGAAATTGACCAGCTTTGTCATATGGAGGCATGCAATTTACAATGTTTATATTCTGAATTTCGGTATGGCTGAAAAGTAACAAATATACTTGTCAAATTGAATATGTTAATATATGTTTATTGAATATGTATACGCCGGCGGTTCGGAGGTAGAGTAGTCTGTGGGTTTGATCCCCCAACCATCAAGACCATGTCGAAGTGCCCTTGAGCAAGACAGTGAACTCCCACTTGCTCCTGATGCTGCGCCATCAGTAGGTAAATGATTCGTAAGTGTTAGCGCTTTGAGTACCCAAGGAGGAAAAGCGCCATGAGTTTGCCATGATATAAGAGGGAAATGGCATGTGCACAGCTGAAGAATAAAGTGATCCATGTCACTTTGTTGCATGTGTGATGTGATCCATGTCAAATCAGGGGCGGGCAAAGGTCACCTAGCCCTCTGCTTGCCCCAGCCAGCCCGAACATTGAAGCTCTGCCAAGCAGTAATTATTAATGAAGAGACTTGAGCAAATGGACAGGAAATGCAGAGCTATTGATTGGGCTTGGGTGCCCTGCTCCGAGCCACGAGAGCTGGCGCCAGCCTGGTAGCCTGTGGTTTGCCTGGGCTGCTGCCTGCAAGGTGGGGCAGCTGAGGTGTGAAACACCTGCTGAACAAAGCTCAGAAAGTCACATGACATCACAGAGCTTCTCGTAGTTTAGAATGTGGACATCGGTCAAGATTGTGGTTTTGTCCGGTTTCCTAGCCTTAACGTTGTCCACAATAAATTCGACAAC